>NW_027274382.1:0-106448 GCF_030028105.1 Mobula birostris
CCCTGTGGAGATCTCTGACTTGGATGTGATGTCCCCAGGAAGATGTGTGAGTGGGATGTGATTCCCCTGCGGAGATATGTGACGGAATGCGATGTCCCAGGGGAGATGTGTGACTGGGATGCGACGTCCCAGGGGAGATGTGTGACTTTGATGTGATGACCCGGGGGAGATGGATGACTGGGATGTGATTCCCCAGCGGAGATGTGTGACTGGGATGTGATATCTCAGGGAGATGTGTGACTGGGATGTGATTTTCCAGGGGAGATGGCTGACTGGGATGTGATGTCCCAGGGGAGAAGGGTAACTGGATGTGATTCCCCAGGGGAGATGTGCGACTGTGAATAGATGTCCCGGGGGAGATGGGTGACTGGGATGTCATATTCCAGAGGAGGTGCGTGACTGGGATATGATTCCCCAGGGGAGATGTGTGACTGGGATGTGATGTCCCTGGGGAGATGGCTGACTGGTATGTGATATCCCAGGGGAGATGGGTGATTGGGATGTGATAACGAAAGGGAGATGGGTGACTGGGATGTGATGTCCCAGGGCAGAAGGGTAACTGGGATGTGATTCCCCAGGGGAGATGTGCGACTGGATGTGATGTGCCCAGGGGAGGTGGGTGACTGGGATGTGATTCCCCAGGGGAGATGTGTGACGGGGATGGTATGTCCCAGGAGAGGTGTGTGACTGGGATGCAATATCCCTGGGGAGAAGGGTGACTGGGATGCGATGTGCCCAGGGGAGATGGGAGACTGGGATGTGATGTCACTGGGTAGATTTCTGACTGGATGTGATATCTCAGGGAAGATGGGTGACTGGGATGTGATGTTCCAGGGGAGATGCGTGACTGCGATGTGATTCCCCAGGGGAGATGGCTGACTGGGATGTGATGTTCCAAGGGAGATGTGTGACTGGAATGTGATGTCCCGGAGGTGATGTGTGACTAAGATGTGATTCCCCAGGCGAGATATGTGACTGGGATGTGATGTCCCGTAGGTGATGTGTGAGTGGGATGTGATGTCCCGGGGCAGATGGGTGACTGAGATGTGATGTCCCTGTGGAGATCTCTGACTTCGATGTGATGTTCCCGGGGAGATGTGTGACTGGGATGTGATTCCCCTGGGGAGATGTGTGACTGGGATGTGATGTCCCATGGGAGAAGGGTGACTGTGATGTGATGTCCCCGGGGAGATGTGTGACTAGGATGTGATTCCCCAGGGGAGATATGTGACTGGGATGTGACTCCCCGGGGGGAAATGTGTGACGGGGATGTCATGTCCCAGCGGAGATGTGTGACTGGGATATGATGTCCCAGGGGAGATGTGTGACTGGGATGTGATGTCCCAGGGGAGAAGGGTGACTGTGTTGCAATGTCCCAGGGTAGAAGGGTGACTGGGATGTGATGTCCCAGGGGAGATGGGTGACTGGGATGTGATATCTCAGGGAGATGAGTGACTGGGATGTGATTTTCCAGGGGAGATGGCTGACTAGGATGTGATGTCCCAGGGGAGATGGGTGACTGGGATGTGATATCTCAGGGAGATGTGTGTCTGAGATGTGATGTCCCAGGGGAGATGGCTGACTGGATGTGATGTTCCAGGAGAGATGGGGACTGACATGTGATTTCCCGGGGAAGATGAGGGACTGGGATATGATTCCCAGGGGAGATGTGTGACTGCGATGTGATGTCCGGGGGAGATGGATGACTGGGATGTGATTCCCCAGGGGCGATGGGTGACTGGGATGTGATTTCCCAGGGGAGATGTGTGACTGGGATATGATGTTCCAGGAGAGGTGTGTGACTGGGATGTGATGTCTCGGGGGATATGTGTGACTGGGATGTGATGTCCCATGGGAGAAGGGTGACTGGGATGTGATATCCCCAGGAAGATGTGTGACTAGGATGTGATTCCCCAGGGGAAATGTGTGACTGGGATGTGATGTCCCGGGGGAGATGAGTGACTGGGATGTGATGTTCCAGGGGAGATGCGTGACTGGGATATGATTTCCCAGGGGAGTTGGCTGACCTGGATGTGATGTTCCCAAGGGAGATGTGTGACTGGAATGTGATGTCCCGCAGGTGATGTGTGAGTGGGATGTGATGTCCCGGGGCAGATGGGTGACTGAGATGTTATGTCCCTGTGGAGATCTCTGACTTGGATGTGATGTCCCCAGGAAGATGTGTGAGTGGGATGTGATTCCCCTGCGGAGATATGTGACGGAATGCGATGTCCCAGGGGAGATGTGTGACTGGGATGCGACGTCCCAGGGGAGATATGTGATTTTGATGTGATGTCCCGGGGAGATGGATGACTAGGATGTGATTCCCCAGCGGAGATGTGTTTCTGGGATGTGATGTCACTGGGTAGATCTCTGATTGGGATGTGATGTCCCAGGGAAGATGGGTGACTGGGATGTGATATCTCAGGGAGATGTTTGTCTGGGATGTGATGTACCAGGGGAGATGGCTGACTGGGATGTGATTTCCCTGACGAGATGTGTGACTGGGATGCGATTTCCCAGGGGAGATGTGTGACTGCGATGTGATGTCCGGGGGAGATGGATGACTGGGATGTGATTCCCCATTGGCGATGGGTGACTGGGATGTGATTTCCCAGGAGAGATGTGTGACTGGGATATGATGTTCCAGGAGAGGTGTGTGACTGGGATGTGATGTCTCGGGGGATATGTGTGACTGGGATGTGATGTCCCATGGGAGAAGGGTGACTGGGATATGATATCCCCGGGAAGATGTGTGACTAGGATGTGATTCCCCAGGGGAAATGTGTGACTGGGATGTGATGTCCCGGGGGAGATGAGTGACTGGGATGTGATGTTCCAGGGGAGATGCGTGACTGGGATATGATTTCCCAGGGGAGTTGGCTGACCTGGATGTGATGTTCCAAGGGAGATGTATGACTGGAATGTGATGTCCCGCAGGTGATGTGTGAGTGGGATGTGATGTCCCGGGGCAGATGGGTGACTGAGATGTTATGTCCCTGTGGAGATCTCTGACTTGGATGTGATGTCCCCAGGAAGATGTGTGAGTGGGATGTGATTCCCCTGCGGAGATATGTGACGGAATGCGATGTCCCAGGGGAGATGTGTGACTGGGATGCGACGTCCCAGGGGAGATGTGTGACTTTGATGTGATGACCCGGGGGAGATGGATGACATGGGATGTGATTCCCCAGCGGAGATGTGTGACTGGGATGTGATGTCACTGGGTAGATCTCTGACTGGGATGTGATGTCCCAGGGAAGATGGGTGACTGGGATGTGATATCTCAGGGAGATGTGTGTCTGGGATGTGATGTCCCAGGGGAAATGGCTGTATGGGATGTGATTTCCCTGACGAGATGTGTGACTAGGATGCGATTTCCCAGGGGAGATGTGTGACTGGGATGTGATGTTCCAGGAGAGGTGTCTGACTGGGATGTGATGTCTCGGGGGTATGTGTGACTGGGATGTGATGTCCCCGGGGAGATGAGTGACTGGATGTGATGTTCCAGGGGAGATGCGTGACTACGATGTCATCTTCCAGGGGAGTTGGCTGACCTGGATGTGATGTTCCAAGGGAGATGTGTGACTGGAATGTGATGTCCCGGAGGTGATGTGTGAGAGGGATGTGATGTCCCGGGGCAGATGGGTGACTGAGATGTGATGTCCCTGTGGAGATCTCTGACTTGGATGTGATTTCCCCAGGAAGATGTGTGAGTGGGATGTGATTCCCCTGCGGAGATATGTGACGGAATGCGATGTCCCAGGGGAGATGTGTGACTGGGATGCGACGTCCCAGGGGAGATGTGTGACTTTGATGTGATGTCCCGGGGGAGATGGATGACTAGGATGTGATTCCCCAGCGGAGATGTGTGACTGGGATGTGATGTCACTGGGTAGATCTCTGACTGGGATGTGAGGTCCCAGGGAAGATGGGTGACTGGGATGTGATATCTCAGGGAGATGTGTGTCTGGGATGTGATGTCCCAGGGGAAATGGCTGTATGGGATGTGATTTCCCTGACGAGATGTGTGACTAGGATGCGATTTCCCAGGGGAGATGTGTGACTGGGATGTGATGTTCCAGGAGAGGTGTGTGACTGGGATGTGATGTCTCGGGGGTATGTGTGACTGGGATGTGATGTCCCCGGGGAGATGTTTAACTGGGATATGATATCGCAGGGAAGATGGGTGATTGGGATGTGATAACCAGGGGAGATGGGTGACTGGCATGTGATGTCCCAGGGGAGAAGGGTAACTGGGATGTGATATCCCGGGGCAGATGGATGACTGGGATGTGATTCCCCAGCGGAGATGTGTGACTGGGATGTGATGTCCCATGGGAGAAGGGTGACTGGGATGTGATGTCCCCGGGGAGATGTGTGACTAGGGTGTGATTCCCCAGGGGAAACGTGCGACTGGGATGTGCTGTCCCGGGGGAGATGGGTGACTGGGATGTGATGTCCCATGGGAGAAGGGTGACTGTGATGTGATGTCCCTGTGGAGATCTCTGACTTGTATGTGACGTCCCCAGGAAGATGTGTGAGTGGGATGTGATTCCCCTGGGGAGATATGTGACGGAATGCGATGTCCAGGGGAGATGAGTGACTGGGATGCGACATCCCAGGGGAGATGTGTGACTTTGATGTGATTTCCAAGGGGAGATGGATGAATGGGATGTGATACCCCAGCGGTGATGTGTGACTGGGATGTGATGACCCATGGGAGAAGGGTGACTGGGATGTGATGTCCCCGGGGAGATGTGTGACAAGGATGTGATTCCCGAGGGGAGATATGTGACTAGGATGTGACTCCCCGGGGGGAAATGTGTGACTGGGATGTCATGTCCCAGCGGAGATGAGTGACTGAGATGTGATGTCCCAGGGGAGATGTGTGACTGGGATGTGATGTCCCAGGGGAGGAGAGTGACTGGGATGCAATGTCCCAGGGGAGAAGGGTGACTGGGATGCGATGTCCCAAGGGGAGATGGGTGACTGAGACGTGATTCCCCAGGGGAGATGGGAGACTGGGATGTGATGTCACTGGGTAGATATCTCACTGGGATGTGATGTCCCAGGGGAGATGGGTGACTGGGATGTGATATCTCAGGGAGATGTGTGTCTGGGATGTGATGTCCCAGGGGAGATGGCTGACTGGGATGTGATTTCCCAGAGGAGATGTGTGACTGGGATGTGATTTCCCTGGGGAGATATGTGACTGCGATGTGATGTTCCAGGAGAGGTGTGTGACTGGGATGTGATGTCCCGGGGGATATGTGTGACTGGGATGTGATGTCCCTGGGGAGATGGCTGACAGGGATGTGATATTCCTGGTGAGATTGGTGATTGGGATATGATAACCCAGGGGAGATGGGTGACTGGGATGTGATGTCCCAGGGGAGATGTGCGACTGGGATTTGATGTCCCGGGGGAGATGGGTGACTGGGATGTCATATTCCAGGGGAGATACGTTACTGGGATATGATTCCCCAGGGGAGATGTGTGACTGGGATGGGATGTCCCAGGAGAGGTGTGTGACTGGGATGCAATGTCCCTGGGGAGAAGGGTGACTGGGATGCGATGTGCCCAGGGGAGCTGGGTGACTGGGATGTGATTCCCCAGGGGAGATGGGAGACTGGAATGTGATGTCACTGGGTAGATTTCTGACTGGGATGTGATATCTCAGGGAAGATGGGTGACTGGGATGTGATGTTCTAGGGGAGATGCGTGACTGCGATGTGATTCCCCAGGGGAGATGGCTGACTGGGATGTGATGTTCCAAGGGAGATGTGTGACTGGAATGTGATGTCCCGGAAGTGATGTGTCAGTGGGATGTGATGTCCCGGGGCAGATGGGTGACTGAGATGTGATGTACCTGTGGAGATCTCTGACTTGGATGTGATGTCCCCGGGGAGATGTGTGACTGGGATGTGATTCCCCTGGGGAGATGTGTCACTGGGATGTGATGTCCCATGGGAGAAGGGTGACTGGGTTGTGATGTCCCCGGGGAGATGTGTGACTAGGATGTGATTCCCTGGGGGAGATATGTGACTGGGATGTGACTCCCCGGGGGAAAATGTGTGACTGGGATGTCATGTCCCAGCGGAGATGTGTGACTGGGATGTGATGTCCCAGGGGAGATGGGTGACAGGGATGTGATGTCCCAGGGGAGAAGGGTGACTGGGATGCAATGTCCGAAGGGAGAAGGGTGACTGGGATGTGATGTCCCAGGGGAGATGTGCGACTGGGATGTGATGTCCCGGGGGAGATGGGTGACTGGGATGTCATATTCCAGAGGAGGTGCGTGACTGGGATATGATTCCCCAGGGGAGATGTGTGACTGGGATGTGATGTTCCAGGAGAGGTGTGTGACTGGGATGTGATGTCCCGGGGGAAATGTGTGACTGGGATGTGATGTCCCTGGGGAGATGGCTGACTGGTATGTGATATCCCAGGGGAGATAGGTGATTGGGATGTGATAACGCAGGGGAGATGGGTGACTGGGATGTGATGTCCCAGGGGAGAAGGGTAACTGGGATGTGATTCCCCAGGGGAGATGTGAGACTGGGATGTGATGTGCCCAGCGGAGGTGGGTGACTGGGATGTGATTCCCCAGGGGAGATGTGTGACTGGGATGGGATGTCCCAGGAGAGGTGTGTGACTGGGATGCAATATCCCTGGAGAGAAGGGTGATTGGGATGCGATGTGCCCAGGGGAGATGGGTGACTGGGATGTGATTCCCCAGGGGAGATGGGAGACTGAGATGTGATGTCACTGGGTAGATTTCTGACTGGATTGTGATGTCCCTGGGGAGATGGGTGACTGGGATGTGATATCTCAGGGAGATGTGTGTCTGGGATGTGATATCTCAGGGAAGATGGGTGACTGGGATGTGATGTTCCAGGGGAGATGGGTGACTGGGATGTGATGTCCCAGGGGCTATGGGTGAATGGGATGTGATATCTCAGGGAGATGTGTGACTGGGATGCGATTTTCCAGGGGAGATGGCTGACTGGGATGTGATGTCCCAGGGGAGAAGGGTAACTGGGATGTGATTCCCCAGGGGAGATGTGCGACTGGGATGTGATGTCCCGGGGGAGATGGGTGACTGGGATGTCATATTACAGGGGAGGTGCGTGACTGGTATATGATTCCCCAGGGGAGATGTGTGACTGGGTTGTGATTCCCCAGGGGAGATGTGTGACTGGGATGTGATGTCCCTGGGGAGATGGCTGACTGGTATGTGATATCCCAGGGGAGATGGGTGATTGGGATGTGATAACGCAGGGGAGATGGGTGACTGGGATGTGATGTCCCGGAGGTGATGTGTGAGTGGGATGTGATGTCCCGGGGCAGATGGGTGACTGGGATGTCATATTCCAGAGGAGGTGCGTGACTGGGATCTGATTCCCCCGGGGAGATGTGTGACTGGGACGTGATGATCCAGTGGAGATGCGTGACTGCGATGTGATTCCCCAGGGGAGATGGCTGACTGGGATGTGATGTTCCAAGGGAGATGTGTGACTGGAATGTGATGTCCCGGAGGTGATGTGTGAGTGGGATGTGATGTCCCGGGGCAGATGGGTGACTGAGATGTGATGTCCCTGTGGAGATCTCTGACTTAGATGTGATGTCCCCGGAGAGATGTGTGACTGGGATGTGACTCCCCTGGGGAGATGTGCGACTGGTATGTGATGTCCCATGGGAGAAGGGTGACTGGGATGTGATGTCCCCGGGGAGATGTGTGACTAGGATGTGATTCCCCAGGGGAGATATTTGACTGGGATATGACTCCCCGGGGGGGAAATGTGTGACTGGGATGTCATGTCCCAGCGGAGATGTGTGACTGGGATGTGATGTCCCAGGGGAGATGTGTGACTGGGATGTGATGTCCCAGGGGAGAAGGGTGACTGGGATGCAATGTCCCAGGGGAGATGGGTGACTGGGATATGATTCCCCAGGGGAGATGTGTGACTGGGTTGTGATGTTCCAGGAGAGGTGTCTGACTGGGATGTGATGTCCTGGGGGAGATGTGTGACTGGGATGTGATGTCTCTGGGGAGATGGCTGACTGGTATGTGATATCCCAGGGTAGATGGGTGATTGGGATGTGATAACGCAGGGGAGATTGGTGACTGGGATGTTGTGTCCCAGGGGAGATGTGTGACTCGGATGCGATTTTCCAGGGGAGATGGCTGACTGGGATGTGATGTCGCAGGGGAGAAGGGTAACTGGGATGTGATTCCCCAGGGGAGATGTGCGACTGGGATGTGATGTCCAGGGGGAGATGGCTGACTGGGATGTCATATTCCAGGGGAGATGCGTGACTGGGATGTGATGTCCCCGGGGAGATGTTTGACTAGGGTGTGATTCCCCAGGGGAAATGTGCGACTGGGATGTGATGTCCCGGGGGAGATGGGTGACTGGGATGTGATGTCCCAAGGGAGATGTGTGACTGGAATGTGATGTCCCGGAGGTGATGTGTGAGTGGGATATGATGTTCCGGGGCAGATGGATGACTGAGATGTGATGTCCCTGTGGAGATCTCTGACTTGGATGTGACGTCCCCAGGAAGATGTGTGAGTGGGATGTGATTCCCCTGGGGAGATATGTGACGGAATGCGATGTCCCAGGGGAGATGTGTGACTGGGATGCGACATCCCAGGGGAGATGTGTGACTTTGATGTGATGTCCCAGGGGAGAAGGGTGACTGGGATGTGATATCTCCGGGGAGATGTTTGACTAGGATGTGATTCCCCAGGGGAGAGATGTGACTAGGATGTGACTCCCCGGGGGGAAATGTGTGACTGGGATGTCGTGTCCCAGCGGAGATGTGTGACTGAGATGTGATGTCCCAGGGGAGATGTGTGACTGGTATGTGATGTCCCAGGGGAGGAGAGTGACTGGGATGCAATGTCCCAGGGGAGAAGAGTGACTGGGATGTGATGTCCCAAGGGGAGATGGGTGACTGGGGCGTGATTCCCCAGGGGAGATGGGAGACTGGGATTGATGTCACTGGGTAGATATCTGACTGGGATGTGATGTCCCAGGGGAGATGGGTGACTGGGATGTGATATCTCAGGGTGATGTGTGTCTGGGATGTGATGTCCCAGGAGAGATGGCTGACTGGGATGTGATTTCCCAGAGGAGATGTGTGACTGGGATGCGATTACCCAGGGGAGATATGTGACTGGGATGTGATGTTCCAGGAGAGGTGTGTGACTGGGATGTGATGTCCCGGGGGATATGTGTGACTGGGATGTGATGTCCCTGGGGAGATGGCTGACTGGGATGTGATATCCCAGGGGAGATGGGTGATTCGGATGTGATAACCAGGGGAGATGGGTGACTGGGATGTGATGTCCCAGGGGAGAAGGGTAACTGGGATGTGATATCTCGGGGGAGATGGATGACTGGGATGTGATTCCCCAGCGGAGATGTGTGACTGGGATGTGATTCCCCAGCGGAGATGTGTGACTGGGATGTGATGTCCCATGGCAGAAGGGTGACTGGGATGTGATGTCCCGGGGGAGATGAGTGACTAGGATGTGATTCCCCAGGGGAAATGTGTGACTGGGATGTGATGTAGCGGGGGAGATGAGTGACTGGGATGTGATGTTCCAGGGGAGATGCGTGACTGCGATGTCATTTTCCAGGGGAGTTGGCTGACCTGGATGTGATGTTCCAAGGGAGATGTGTGACTGGAATGTGATGTCCCGGAGGTGATGTGTGAGTGGGATGTGATGTCCCGGGGCAGATGGGTGACTGAGATGTGATGTCCCTGTGGAGATCTCTGACTTGGATGTGATTTCCCCAGGAAGATGTGTGAGTGGGATGTGATTCCCCTGCGGAGATATGTGACGGAATGCGATGTCCCAGGGGAGATGTGTGACTGGGATGCGACGTCCCAGGGGAGATGTGTGACTTTGATGTGATGTCCCGGGGGAGATGGATGACTGGGATGTGATTCCCCAGCGGAGATGTGTGACTGGGATGTGATGTCACTGGGTAGATCTCTGACTGGGATGTGATGTCCCAGGTAAGATGGGTGACTGGGATGTGATATCTCAGGGAGATGTGTGTCTGGGATGTGATGTCCCAGGGGAGATGGCTGACTGGGATGTGATTTCCCTGTGGAGATGTGTGACTGGGATGTGATGTTCCAGGAGAGGTGTGTGACTGGGATGTGATGTCTTGGGGGGTATGTGTGACTGGGATGTGATGTCCCCGGGGAAATGCTTAACTGGGATATGATATCCCAGGGAAGATGGGTGATTGGGATGTGATAACCAGGGGAGATGGGTGACTGGGATGTGATGTCCCAGGGGAGAAGGGTAACTGGGATGTGATATCCCGGGGCAGATGGATGACTGGGATGTGATTCCCCAGCGGAGATGTGTGACTGGGATGTGATGTCCCATGGGAGAAGGGTGACTGGGATGTGATGTGCCCGGGGAGATGTGTGACTAGGGTCTGATTCCCCAGGGGAAACGTGCGACTGGGATGTGATGTCCCGGGGGAGATGGGTGACTGGGATGTCATATTCCAGGGGAGATATGTTACTGGGATATGATTCCCCAGGGGAGATGTGTGACTGGGATGGGATGTCCCAGGAGAGGTGTGTGACTGGGATGCAATGTCCCTGGGGAGAAGGGTGACTGGGATGCGATGTGCCCAGGGGAGATGGGTGACTGGGATGTGATTCCCCAGGGGAGATGGGAGACTGGGATGTGATGTCACTGGGTAGATTTCTGACTGGGATGTGATATCTCAGGGAAGATGGGTGACTGGGATGTGATTCCCCAGGGGAGATGGTTGACTGGGATGTGATGTTCCAAGGGAGATGTGTGACTGGAATGTGATGTCCCGGAGGTGATGTGTGAGTGGGATGTGATGTCCCGGGGCAGATGGGTGACTGAGATGTGATGTCCCTGTTGAGATCTCTGACTTGGATGTGATGTCCCCGGGGAGATGTGTGACTGGGATATGATTCCCCTGGGGAGATGTGTGACTGGAATGTGATGTCCCATGGGAGAAGGGTGACTGGGATGTGATGTCCCCGGGGAGATGTGTGACTAGGATGTGATTCCCCAGGCGAGATATGTGACTGGGATGTGACTCCCCGGGGGGAAGGTGTGACTGGGATATCATGTCCCAGCGGAGATGTGTGACTGGGATGTGCTGTCCCAAGGGAGATGTGTGTATGGAATCTGATGTCCCGGAGGTGATGTGTGACTGGGATATGATGTCCCGGGGCAGATAGGTGACTGAGATGTGATGTCCCTGTGGAGATCTCTCACTTGGATGTGACGTCCCCAGGAAGATGTGTGAGTGGGATGTGATTCCCCTGGGGATGTCCCAGGGGAGATGTGTGACTGGGATGCGACGTCCCAGGGGAGATGTGTGACTTTGATGTGATGTCCCGGGGGAGATGGATGACTGGGATGTGATTCCACAGCAGAGATGTGTGACTGGGATGTGATGTCCCATGGGAGAAGGGTGACTAGGATGTGATGTCCCCGGGGAGATATGTGACTAGGATGTGATTCCCCACGGGAGATATGTGACTGGGCTGTGACTCCCCGGGGTGAAATGTGTGACTGGGATGTCATGTCCCAGCGGTGATGTGTGACTGGGATGTGATGTCCCACGGGAGATGTGTGACTGGGATGTGATGTCCCAGGGGAGAAGGGTGACTGGGATGCAATATCTCAGGGGAGAAGGGTGACTGGGATGCGATGTCCCCAGGGGAGATGGGTGACTGAAATGTGATTCACCAGGGGAGATGGGAGACAGGGATGTGATGTCACTGGGTAGATATCTGACTGGGATGTGATGTCCCAGGGGAGATGGGTGACTGGGATGTGATATCTCAGGGAGATGTGTGTCTGGGATGTGATGTCCCAGGGGAGATGGCTGACTGGCATGTGATGTTCCAGGAGAGATGGGGACTGACATGTGATTTCCCGGGGAAGATGAGGGACTGGGATATGATTCCCAAGGGAGATGTGTGACTGCGATGTGATGTCCGGGGGAGATGGATGACTGGGATGTGATTCTCCGGGGGAGATGGATGACTGGGATGTGATTCCCCATGGGCGATGGGTGACTGGGATGTGATGTTCCAAGGGAGATATGTGACTTGAATGTGATGACCCGGAGGTGATGTGTGAGTGGGATGTGATGTCCCGGGGCAGATGGGTGACTGAGATGTGATGTCCCTGTGGAGATCTCTGACTTGGATGTGATGTCCCCAGGAAGATGTGTGAGTGGGATGTGATTCCCCTGCAGAGATATGTGACGGAATGCGATGTTCCAGGGGATATGTGTGAGTGGGATGCGACGTCCCAGGGGAGATGTGTGACTTTGATGTGATGTCCCGGGGGAGATGGATGACTGGGATGTGATTCCCCAGCGGAGATGTGTGACTGGGATGTGATGTCCCTGGGTAGAACTCTGACTGGGATGTGATGTCCCAGGGAAGATGGGTGACTGGGATGTGATATCTCAGGGAGATGTGTGTCTGGGATGTGATTTCCCAGGGGAGATGGCTGACTGGGATGTGATTTCCCTGACGAGATGTGTGACTGGGATGCGATTTCCCAGGGGAGATGTGTGACTGGGATGTCATGTTCCAGGAGAGGTGTGTGACTGGGATGTGATGTCTCGGGGGATATGTGTGACTGGGATGTGATGTCCCAGGGGAGATGTTTATCTGGGATATGATATCCCAGGGGAGATGGGTGATTGGGATGTGATAACCAGGGGAGATGGGTGACTGGGATGTGATGTCCCAGGGGAGAAGGGTAACTGGGACGTGATTCCCCAGGGGAGATGTGCGACTGGGATGTGATGTCCCGGGGGAGATGGGTGACTTCGATGTCTTATTCCAGAGGAGGTGCGTGACTGGGATATGATTCCCCAGGGGAGATGTGTGACTGGGATGTGATGTTCCAGGAGAGGTGTGTGACTGGGATGTGATGTCCCGGGGGAAATGTGTGACTGGGATTTGATGTCCCTGGGGAGATGGCTGACTGGTATGTGATATCCCAGGGGAGATGGGGGATTGGGTTGTGATAACGCAGGGGAGATGGGTGACTGGGATGTGATGTCCCAGGGGAGAAGGGTAATTGGGATGTGATTCCCCATGGGAGATGTGCGACTGGGATGTGATGTGCCCAGGGGAGGTGGGTGACTGGGATGTGTTTCCCCAGGGGAGATGTGTGACTGGGATGGGATGTCCCAGGAGAGGTGTTTGACTGGGATGCAATATCCCTGGGGAGAAGGGTGACTGGGATACGATGTGCCCAGGGGAGATGGGTGACTGGGATGTGATTCCCCAGGGGAGATGGGAGACTGGGATGTGATACCTCAGGGAGATGTGTGACTGTGATGCGATTTTCCAGGGGAGATGGCTGACTGGGATGTGATGTCCCAGGGGAGAAGGTTAACTGGGATGTGATTCCCAGGGGAGATGTGCGACTGGGATGTGATGTCCCATGGGAGAAGGGTGACTGGGATGTGATGTCCCCGGGGAAAGGTGTGACTAGGATGTGATTCCCCAGGGGAGATGTGTGACTGGTATGTGATGTCCCTGGGGAGATGGCTGACTGGTATGTGATATCCCAGGGGAGATGGATGATTGGGATGTGATAACGCAGGGGAGATGGGTGACTGGGATGTGATGTCCCGGAGGTGATGTGTGAGTGGGATGTGATGTCCCGGGGCAAATGGGTGACTGAGATGTGATGTCCCTGTGGATATCTCTGACTTAGATGTCATGTCCCAGCGGAGATGTGTGACTGGGATGTGATGTCCCAGGGGAGATGTGTGACTGGGATGTGATGTCCCAGGGGAGAAGGGTGACTGGGATGCAATGTCCCAGGGGAGAAGGGTGACTGGGATGTGATGTCCCAGGGGAGATGGGTGACTGGGATGTGATATCTCAGGGAGATGTGTGACTGGGAAGTGATTTTCCAGTGGAGATAGGTGACTGGGATGTGATATCTCAGGGAAGATGGGTGACTGGGATGTGATTTCCCAGGGGAGATGTGAGACTGGGATGTGATGTCCCGGGGGAGATGGGTGACTGGGATTTCATATTCCAGAGGAGGTGCGTGACTGGGATATGATTCCCCAGAGGAGATGTGTGACTGGGATGTGATGTTCCAGGAGAGGTGTGTGACTGGGATGTGATGTCCCGGGGGAAATGTGTGACTGGGATGTGATGTCCCTGGGGAGATGGCTGACTGGTATGTGATATCCCAGGGGAGATTGGTGATTGGGATGTGATAACGCAGGGGAGATGGCTGACTGGGATGTGATGTCCCGGGGAGAAGGGTAACTGGGATGTGATTCCCCAGGGGAGATGTGCGACTGGGATGTGATTCCCTAGGGGAGATGGGTGACTGGGATGGGATGTCCCAGGAGAGGTGTGTGACAGGGATGCAATATCCCTGGGGAGAAGGGTGACTGGGATGCGATGTGCCCAGGGGAGATGGATTACTGGGATATGATTCCCCAGGGGAGATGTGTGACTGGGTTGTGATGTTCCAGGAGAGGTGTGTGACTGGGATGTGATGTCCCTGGGGAGATGGCTGACTGGAATGTGATATCCCAGGGTAGATGGGTGATTGGGATGTGATAACGCAGGGGAGATGGGTGACTGGGATGTTCTGTACCAGGGGAGATGTGTGACTGGGATGCGATTTTCCAGGGGAGATGGCTGACTGGGATGTGATGTCGCAGGGGAGAAGGGTAACTGGGATGTGATTCCCCAGGTGAGATGTGCGACTGGGATGTGATGTCCCGGGGGAGATGGGTGACTGGGATGTCATATTCCAGAGGGAGTTGCGTCACCGGGATATGATTCCCCAGGGGAGATGTGTGACTGGGATGTGATGTTCCAGGAGAGGTGTGTGACTGGGATGTGAAGTCCCGGGGGAGATGTGTGACTGTGATGTGATGTCCCTGCGGAGATGGCTGACTGGTATGTGATATCCCAGGGTAGATGGGTGATTGGGATGTGATAACGCAGGGGAGATGGGTGACTGGGATGTGATGTCCCGGGGGAGATGGCTGACTGGGATGTCATATTCCAGGGGAGATGCGTGACTGGGATGTGATGTCCCCGGGGTGATGTGTGACTAGGGTGTGATTCCCCAGGGGAAATGTGCGACTGGGATGTGATGTCCCGGGGGAGATGGGTGACTGGGATGTGATGTCCCAAGGGAGAAGTGTGACTGGAATGTGATGTCCCGGAGGTGATGTGTGAGTGGGATATGATGTCCCGGGGCAGATGGGTGACTGAGATGTGATGTCCCTGTGGAGATCTCTGACTTGGATGTGACGTCCCCGGGAAGATGTGTGAGTGGGATGTGATTCCCCTGGGGAGATATGTGACGGAATGCGATGTCCCAGGGGAGATGTGTGACTAGGATGCGACATCCCAGGGGAGATGTGTGACTTTGATATGATGTCCCAGGGGAGATGGATGACTGGGATGTGATTCCCCAGCTGAGATGAGTGACTGGGATGTGATGTCCCATGGGAGAAGGGTGACTGGGATGTGATGTCCCCGGGGAGATGTGTGACTAGGATGTGATTCCCCAGGGGAGATATGTGACTGGGATGTGACTCCCCGGGGTGAAATGTGTGACTGGGATGTGATATCTCAGAGGAGATGGCTGACTGGGATGTGATGTTCCAGGAGAGATGGGGACTGACATGTGATTTCCCGGGGAAGATGAGGGACTGGGATATGATTCCCAGGGGAGATGTGTGACTGCGATGTGATGTCCGGGGGAGATGGATGACTGGGATGTGATTCCCCAGGGGCGATGGGTGACTGGGATGTGATTTCCCAGGTGAGATGTGTGACTGGGATGTGATGTTCCAGGAGAGGTGTGTGACTGTGATGTGAGGTCTCGGGGGATATGTGTGACTGGGATGTGATGTCCCGGGGGAGATGGGTGACTGGATTGTGATTCCCCAGGGGCGATGTGTGACTGGGACGTGATGTCCCATGGGAGAAGGGTGACTGGGATGTGATGTCCCCGGGAAGATGTGTGACTAGGATGTGATTCCCCAGGGGAAATGTGCGACTGGGATGTGATGTCCCGGGGGAGATGAGTGACTGGGATGTGAAGTTCCAGGGGAGATGCGTAACTGGGATGTGATTTCCCAGGGGAGTTGGCTGACCTGGATGTGATGTCCCAAGGGAGTTGTGTGACTTGAATGTGATGTCCCGGAGGTGATGTGTGAGTGGGATGTGATGTCCCCGGGGAGATGTGTGACTAGGATGTGATTCCCCAGGGGAGATATGTGACTGGGATGTGACTCCCCGGGGTGAAATGTGTGACTGGGATGTCATGTCCCAGCGGTGATGTGTGACTGGGATGTGATGTCCCACGGGAGATGTGTGACTGGGATGTGATGTCCCAGGGGAGAAGGGTGACTGGGATGCAATATCTCAGGGGAGAAGGGTGACTGGGATGCGATGTCCCCAGGGGAGATGGGTGACTGAAATGTGATTCCCCAGGGGAGATGGGAAACTGGGATGTGATGTCACTGGGTAGATATCTGACTGGGATGTGATGTCCCAGGGGAGATGGCTGACTGGGATGTGATGTTCCAGGAGAGATAGGGACTGAAATGTGATTTCCCAGGGAAGATGAGGGACTGGGATATGATTCCCAAGGGAGATGTGTGACTGCGATGTGATGTCCGGGGGAGATGGATGACTGGGATGTGATTCCCCAAGGGCGATGGGTGACTGGGATGTGATTTCCCAGGGGAGATGTGTGACTGGGATGTGATGTCCCATGGGAGAAGGGTGACTGGGATGTGATGTCCCCGGGAAGATGTGTGACTAGGACGTGATTCCCCAGGGGAAATGTGCGACTGGGATGTGATGTCCCGGGAGAGGTGAGTGACTGGGATGTGATGTTCCAGGGGAGATGCGTGACTGGGATGTGATTTCCCAGGGGAGTTGGCTGACCTGGATGTGATGTTCCAAGGGAGATGTGTGACTTGAATGTGATGTCCCGGATGTGATGTGTGAGTGGGATGTGATGTCCTGGGGCAGATGGGTGACTGAGATGTGATGTCCCAGGGGAGATGTGTGACTTTGATGTGATGTCCCGGGGGAGATGGATGACTGGGATGTGATTCCCCAGCGGAGATGTGTGACTGGGATGTGATGTCACTGGGTAGAACTCTGACTGGGATGTGATGTCCCAGGGAAGATGGGTGACTGGGATGTGATATCTCAGGGAGATTTGTGTCTGGGATGTGATGTCCCAGGGGAGATGGCTGACTGGGATGTGATTTCTCTGACGAGATGTGTGACTGGGATGCGATTTCCCAGGGGAGATGTGTGACTGGGATGTGATGTTCCAGGAGAGGTGTGTGACTGGGATGTGATGTCTCGGGGGCTATGTGCGACTGGGATGTGATGTCCCAGGGGAGATGTTTATCTGGGATATGATATCCCAGGGGAGATGGGTGATTGGGATGTGATAACCAGGGGAGATGGGTGACTGGTATGTGATGTCCCAGGGGAGAAGGGTAACTGGGACGTGATTCCCCAGGGGAGATGTGCGACTGGGATGTGATGTCCCGGGGGAGATGGGTGACTGGCATGTCATATTCCAGAGGAGCTGCGTGACTGGGATATGATTCCCCAGGGGAGATGTGTGACTGGGATGTGATGTTCCAGGAGAGGTGTGTGACTGGGATGTGATGTCCCGGGGGAAATGTGTGACTCGATGTGATATCCCAGGGGAGATGGGTGATTGGGATGTGATAATGCAGGGGAGATGGGTGACTGGGATGTGATGTCCCAGGGGAGAAGGGTAACTGGGATGTGATTCCCCAGGGGAGATGTGCGACTGGGATGTGATGTGCCCAGGGGTGGTGGGTGACTGGGATGTGATTCCCCAGGGGAGATGTGTGACTGGGATGGGATGTCCCAGGAGAGGTGTTTGACTGGGATGCAATATCCCTGGGGAGAAGTGTGACTGGGATGCGATGTGCCCAGGGGAGATGGGTGACTGGGATGTGATTCCCCAGGGGAGATGGGAGACTGAGATGTGATGTCACTGGGTAGATTTCTGACTGGGATGTGATGTCCCAGGGGAGATGGGTGACTGGGATGTGATATCTCAGGGAGATGTGTGTCTGGGATGCTATATCTCAGGGAAGATGGGTGACTGGGATGTGATGTTCCAGGGGAGATGGGTGACTGGGATGTGATGTCCCAGGGGAGATGGGTGACTAGGATGTGATACCTCAGGGAGATGTGTGACTGGGATGCGATTTTCCAGGGGAGATGGCTGACTGGGATGTGATGTCCCAGGGGAGAAGAGTAACTGGGATGTGATTCCCCAGGGGAGATGTGCGACTGGGATGTGATGTCCCGGGGGAGATGGTTGACTGGGATGTCATTTTCCAGGGGAGGTGCGTGACTGGGATATGATTCCCCAGGGGTGATGTGTGACTGGGTTGTGATGTTCCAGGAGAGGTGTGTGACTGGGATGTGATGTCCCGAGGGAGATGTGTGACTGTGATGTGATGTCCCTGCGGAGATGGCTGACTGGTATGTGATATCCCAGGGGAGATGGGTGATTGGGATGTGATAACGCAGGGGAGATGGGTGACTGGGATGTGATGTCCCGGGGGAGATGGCTGACTGGGATGTCATATTCCAGGGGAGATGCGTGACTGGGATGTGATGTCCCCGGGGAGATGTGTGACTAGGGTGTGATTCCCCAGGGGAAATGTGCGACTGGGATGTGATATCCCGGGGGAGATGGGTGACTGGGATGTGATGTCCCAAGGGAGATGTGTGACTGGAATGTGATGTCCCGGAGGTGATGTGTGAGTGGGATATGATGTCCCGGGGCAGATGGGTGACTGAGATGTGATGTCCCTGTGGAGATCTCTGACTTGGATGTGACGTCCCCAGGAAGATGTGTGACTGGGATGTGATGTCCCATGGGAGAAGTGTGACTGGAATGTGATGTCTCCGGGGAGATGTGTGACTAGGATGTGATTCCCCAGGGGAGATATGTGACTAGGATGTGACTCCCTGGGGGGAAATGTGTGACTGGGATGTGATATCTCATGGAGATGTGTGTCTGGGATGTGATGTCCCAGGGGAGATGGCTGACTGGGATGTGATGTTCCAGGAGAGATGGGGACTGACATGTGATTTCCCGGGGAAGATGAGGGACTGGGATATGATTCCCAGGGGAGATGTGTGACTGCGATGTGATGTCCGGGGGAGATGGATGACTGGGATGTGATTCCCCAGGGGCGATGGGTGACTGGGATGTGATTTCCCAGGGGAGATGTGTGACTGGGATGCGATGTTCCAGGAGAGGTGTGTGACTGGGATGTGATGTCTCGGGGGATATGTGTGACTGGGCTGTGATGTCCCGGGGGAGATGGGTGATTGGATTGTGATTCCCCAGGGGCGATGTGTGACTGGGATGTGATGTCCCATGGGAGAAGGGTGACTGGGATGTGATGTCCCCGGGAAGATGTGTGACTAGGATGTGATTCCCCAGGGGAAATGTGCGACTGGGATGCGATGTCCCAGGGGAGATGGGTGACTGGGATGTGATATCCCAGGCGAGATGGGTGATTCGGATGTTATAACCAGGGGAGAAGGGTAACTGGGATGTGATTCCCCAGGGGAGATGTGCGACTGGGATGTGATGTGCCCAGGGGAGGTGGGTGATTGGGATGTGATTCCCCAGGGGAGATGTGTGACTGGGATGGGATGTCCCAGGAGAGGTGTGTGACTGGGATGCAATATCCCTGGGGAGAAGGGTGACTGGGATGCGATGTGCCCAGGGGAGATGGGTGACTGGGATGTGATTCCCCAGGGGAGATGGGAGACTGAGATGTGATGTCACTGGGTTGATTTCTGACTGGGATGTGATGTCCCAGGGGAGATGGGTGACTGGGATGTGATACCTCAGGGAGATGTTTATCTGGGATATGATATCCCAGGGGAGATGGGTGATTGGGATGTGATAACCAGGAGAGATGAGTGACTGGGATGTGATGTCCCAGGGGAGAAGGGTAACTGGGATGTGATTCTCCAGGGGAGTTGTGCGACTGGGATATGATGTCCCGGGGGAGATGGGTGACTGGGATGTCATATTCCAGGGGAGATACGTTACTGGGATATGATTCCCCAGGGGAGATGTGTGACTGGGATGGGATGTCCCAGGAGAGGTGTGTGAGTGGGATGCAATGTCCCTGGGGAGAAGGGTGACTGGGATGCGATGTGCCCAGGGGAGATGGGTGACAGGGATGTGATTCCCCAGGGGAGATGGGAGACTGGGATGTGATGTCACTGGGTATACTTCTGACTGGGATGTGATATCTCAGGGAAGATGGGTGACTGGGATGTGATGTTCCAGGGGAGATGCGTGACTGGGATGTGATTCCCCAGGGGAGATGGCTGACTGGGATGTGATATTCCAAGGGAGATGTGTGACTGGAATGTGATGTCCCAGAGGTGATGTGTGAGTGGGATGTGATGTCCTGGGGCAGATGGGTGACTGAGATGTGATGTCCCTGTGGAGATCTCTGACTTGGATGTGATGTCCCCGGGCAGATGTGTGACTGGGATGTGATTCTCCTGGGGAGATGTGTGACTGGAATGTGATGTCCCATGGGAGAAGGGTGACTGGGATGTGATGTCCCCGGGGAGATGTGTGACGAGGATGTGATTCCCCAGGCGAGATATGTGACTGGGATGTGACTCCCCGGGGGGAAATGTGTGACTGGGATGTCATGTCCCAGCGGAGATGTGTGACTGGGATGTGATGTCCCAGGGGAGATGTGTGACTGGGATGTGATGTCCCAGGGGCGAAGGGTGACTGGGATGCAATGTCCCAGGGGAGAAGGGTGACTAGGATGTGATGTCCCAGGGGAGATGGGTGACTGGGATGTGATATCTCAGGGAGATGTGTGACTGGGATGTGATTTTCCAGGGGAGATGGCTGACTGGGCTGCGATGTCCCAGGGGAGAAGGGTAACTGGGATGTGATTCCCCAGGGGAGATGTGCGACTGGGATGTGATGTGCCGGGGGAGATGGGTGACTGGGATGTCATATTCCAGAGGAGGTGCATGACTAGCATATGATTCCCCAGGGGAGATGTGTGACTGGGATGTGATGTTCCAGGAGAGGTGTGTGACTGGGATGTGATGTCCCTGGGGAGATGGCTGACTGGTATGTGATATCCCAGGGGAGATGGGTGATTGGGATGTGATAACGCAGGGGAGATGGGTTACTGGGATGTGATGTCCCAGGGGAGAAGGGTGACTGGGATGTGATGTCCCAGGGGAGATGGGTGACTGGGATGTGATATCTCAGGGAGATGTGTGACTGGGATGTGATTTTCCAGGGGAGATGGCTGACTGGGCTGCGATGTCCCAGGGGAGAAGGGTAACTGGGATGTGATTCCCCAGGGGAGATGTGCGACTGGGATGTGATGTGCCGGGGGAGATGGGTGACTGGGATGTCATATTCCAGAGGAGGTGCATGACTAGCATATGATTCCCCAGGGGAGATGTGTGACTGGGATGTGATGTTCCAGGAGAGGTGTGTGACTGGGATGTGATGTCCCTGGGGAGATGGCTGACTGGTATGTGATATCCCAGGGGAGATGGGTGATTGGGATGTGATAACGCAGGGGAGATGGGTTACTGGGATGTGATGTCCCAGGGGAGAAGGGTGACTGGGATGTGATGTCCCAGGGGAGATGGGTGACTGGGATGTGATATCTCAGGGAGATGTGTGACTGGGATGTGATTTTCCAGGGGAGATGGCTGACTGGGATGTGATGTCCCAGGGGAGAAGGGTAACTGGGATGTGATTCCCCAGGGGAGATGTGCGACTGGGATGTGATGTCCCGGGGGAGATGGGTGACTGGGATGTCACATTCCAGAGGAGGTGCGTGACTGGGATATGATTCCCCAGGGGAGATATGTGACTGGGATGTGATGTTCCAGGAGAGGTGTGTGACTGGGATGTGATGTCCCGGGGGAGATGGGTGACTGGGATGTGATATCTCAGGGTGATGTGTGTCTGGGATGTGATGTCCCAGGGGAGATGGCTGACTGGGATGTGATTTCCCAGAGGAGATGTATGACTGGGATGCGATTTCCCAGGGGAGATATGTGACTGGAATGTGATGTCCCGGGGGATATGTGTGACTGGGATGTGATGTCCCTGGGGAGATGGCTGACTGGAATGTGATATTCCTGGTGAGATGGGTGATTGGGATATGATAACCCAGGGGAGATGGGTGACTGGGATGTGATGTCCCAGGGGAGAAGGGTAACTGGGATGTGAATCTCCAGGGGAGATGTGCGACTGGGATGTGATGTCCCGGGGGAGATGGGTGACTGGGATGTGATATCCCAGGGGAGATGGGTGATTCGGATGTGATAACCAGGGGAGATGGGTGACTGGGATGTGATGTCCCAGGGGAGAAGGGTAACTGGGATGTGATATCTCGGGGGAGATGGATGACTGGGATGTGATTCCCCAGCGGAGATTTGTGACTGGGATGTGATGCCCCATGGCAGAAGGGTGACTGGGATGTGATGTCCCCGAGGAGATGTGTGACTAGGATGTGATTCTCCAGGGGAAATGTGCGACTGGGATGTGATGTCCCGGGGGAGATGGGTGACTGGGAAGTGATGTTCCAGGGGAGATGCGTGACTGGGATGTGATTCCCCAGGGGAGATGGCTGACTGGGATGTGATGTTCCAAGGGAGATGTGTGACTGGAATGTGATGTCCCGGAGGTGATGTGTGAGTGGGATATGATGTCCCGGGGCAGATGGGTGACTGAGATGTGATGTCCCTGTGGAGATCTCTGACTTGGATGTGATGTCCCCTGAAGATGTGTGAGTGGGATGTGATTCCCCTGGGGAGATATGTGACGAAATGCGATGTCCGAGGGGAGATGTGTGACTGGGATGCGACATCCCAGGGGAGATGTGTGACTTTGATGTGATTTCCCAGCGGAGATGGATGACTGGGATGTGAGACCCCAGCGGAGTTGTGTGACTGGGATGTGATGTCCCATGGGAGAAGGGTGACTGGGATGTGATGTCCCCGGGGAGATGTGTGACTAGGATGTGATTCCCCAGGGGAGATATGTGACTAGGATGTGACTCATCGGGGGGAAATGTGTGACTGGGATGTCGTGTCCCAGCAGAGATGTGTGACTGAGATGTGATGTCCCAGGGGAGATGTGTGACTGAGATGTGATGTCCCAGGGGAGATGTGTGACTGGGATGTGATGTCCCAGGGGAGGAGAGTGACTGGGATGCAATGTCCCAGGGGAGAAGGGTGACTGGGATGCGATGTCCCAAGGGGAGATGGGTGACTGGGACGTGATTCCCCAGGGGAGATGGGACTCTGGGATGTGATGTCACTGGGTAGATATCTGACTGGGATGTGATGTCCCAGGGGAGATGACTGACTGGGATGTGATATCTCAGGGAGATGTGTGTCTGGGATGTGATGTCCCAGGGGACATGGCTGACTGGGATGTGATTTCCCAGAGGAGATGTGTGACTGGGATGCGATTTCCCAGGGGAGAGATGTGACTGGGATGTGATGTTCCAGGAGAGGTGTGTGACTGGGATGTGATGTCCCGGGGGATATGTGTGACTGCGATGTGATGTCCGTTGGGAGATGGCTGACTGGGATGTGATATTCCTGGTGAGATGGCTGATTGGGATATGATAACCCAGGGGAGATGGGTGACTGGGATGTGATGTCCCAGGGGAGAAGGGTAACTGGGATGTGATTCTCCAGGGGAGATGTGCGACTGGGATGTGATGTCCCGGGGGAGATGGGTGACTGGGATGTCATATTCCAGGGGAGATACGTTACTGGGATATGATTCCCCAGGGGAGATGTGTGCCTGGGATGTGATGTTCCAGGAGAGGTGTGTGACTGGGATGTTATGTCCCGGGGGAAATGTGTGACTGAGATGTGATACCCCTGGGGAGATATGTGACGGAATGCAATGTCCCAGGGGAGATATGTGACTGGGATGCGACGTCCCAGGGGAGATGTGTGACTTTGATATGATGTCCCGGGGGAGATGGATGACTGGGATGTGATTCCCCAGCAGAGATGTGTGACTGGGATGTGATGTCCCATGGGAGAAGGGTGACTGGGATGTGATGTCCCCGGGGAAATGTGTGTCTAGGATGTGATTCCCCAGGGGAGATATGTGACTGGGATGTGACTCCCTGGGGTGAAATGTTTGACTGGGATGTCATGTCCCAGCGGTGATGTGTGACTGGGATGTGATGTCCCACGGGAGATGTGTGACTGGGATGTGATGTCCCAGGGGAGAAGGGTGACTGGGATGCAATATCTCAGGGGAGAAGGGTGACTGGGATGCGATGTCCCCAGGGGAGATGGGTGACTGAGATGTGATTCCCCAGGGGAGATGGGAGACTGGGATGTGATGTCACTGGGTAGATATCTGACTGGGATGTGATGTCCCAGGGGAGATGGGTGACTGGGATGTGATATCGCAGGGAGATGTGTGTCTGGGATGTGATGTCCCAGGGGAGATGGCTGACTGGGATGTGATGTTCCAGGAGAGATGGGGACTGACATGTGATTTCCTGGGGAAGATGAGGGACTGGGATATGATTCCCAGGGGAGATGTGTGACTGCGATGTGATGTCCGAGGGAGATGGATGACTGGGATGTGATTCCCCAGGGGCGATGGGTGACTGGGATGTGATTTCCCAGGGGAGATGTGTGACTGGGATGTGATGTTCCAGGAGAGGTGTGTGACTGGGATGTGATGTCTCGGGGGATATGTGTGACTGGGATGTGATGTCCCGGGGGAGATGGGTGACTGGAATGTGATTCCCCAGGGGCGATGTGTGACTGGGATGTGATGTCCCATGGGAGAAGGGTGACTGGGATGTGATGTCCCCGGGAAGATGTGTGACTAGGATGTGATTCCCCAGGGGAAATGTGCGACTGGGATGTGATGTCCCGGGGGAGATGAGTGACTGGGATGTGATGTTCCAGGGGAGATGCGTGACTGGGATGTGATTTCCCAGGGGAGATTTGTGACTTTGATGTGATGTCCCGGGGGAGATGGATGACTGGGATGTGATTCCCCAGCGGAGATGTGTGACTGGGATGTGATGTCACTGGGTAGATCTCTGACTGGGATGTGATGTCCCAGGGAAGATGGGTGACTGGGATGTGATATCTCAGGGAGATGTGTGTCTGGGATGTGATGTCCCAGGGGAGATGGCTGACTGGGATGAGATTTCCCTGACGAGATGTGTGACTGGGATGCGATTTCCCAGGGGAGATGTGTGACTGGGATGTCATGTTCCAGGAGAGGTGTGTTAGTGGGATGTGATGTCTCGGGGGATATGTGTGACTGGGATGTGATGTCCCAGGGGAGATGTTTAACTGGGATATGATATCCCGGGGAGATAGGTGATTGGGATGTGATAACCAGGGGAGATGGGTGACTGGGATGTGATGTCCCAGCGGTGAAGTGTAACGGGGATGTGATATCCCGGGGGAGATGGATGACTGGGATGTGATTCCCCAGCGGAGATGTGTGACTGGAATGTGATGTCCCATGGGAGATGGGTGATTGGAATGTGATTCCCCAGGGGAGATGTGTGACTGGGATGTGATGTCCCAGGGGAGATGTTTAACTGGGATATGATATCCCAGGGGAGATGGGTGACTGGGATGTGTTGTCCCAGGGGAGAAGGGTAACTGGGATGTGATATCCCGGGGCAGATGGATGACTGGGATGTGATTCCCCAGCGGAGATGTGTGACTGGGATGAGATGTCCCATGGGAGATGGGTGACTGGGATGTGATGTCCCGGGGGAGATGGCTGACTGGGATGTCATATTCCAGGGGAGATGCGTGACTGGGATGTGATGTCCCCGGGGAGATGTGTGACTAGGATGTGATTCCCCAGGGGAGATATGTGACTAGGATGTGACTCCCCCGGGGGAAATGTGTGACTGGGATGTCGTGTCCCAGCAGAGATGTGTGACTGAGATGTGATGTCCCAGGGGAGATGTGTGACTGAGATGTGATGTCCCAGGGGAGGAGAGTGACTGGGATGCAATGTCCCACGGGAGAAGGGTGACTGGGATGCGATGTCCCAAGGGGAGATGGGTGACTGGGACGTGATTCCCCAGGGGAGATGGGACTCTGGGATGTGATGTCACTGGGTAGATATCTGACTGGGATGTGATGTCCCAGGGGAGATGGCTGACTGGGATGTGATATCTCAGGGAGATGTGTGTCTGGGATGTGATGTCCCAGGGGAGATGGCTGACTGGGATGTGATTTCCCAGAGGAGATGTGTGACTGGGATGCGATTTCCCAGGGGAGAGATGTGACTGGGATGTGATGTTCCAGGAGAGGTGTGTGACTGGGATGTGATATCCCAGGGGATATGTGTGACTGGGATGTGATGTCCCTTGGGAGATGGCTGACTGGGATGTGATATTCCTGGTGAGATGGCTGATTGGGATATGATAACCCAGGGGAGATGGGTGACTGGGATGTGATGTCCCAGGGGAGAAGGGTAACTGGGATGTGATTCTCCAGGGGAGATGTGCGACTGGGATGTGATGTCCCGGGGGAGATGGGTGACTGGGATGTCATATTCCAGGGGAGATACGTTACTGGGATATGATTCCCCAGGGGAGATGTGTGACTGGGATGTGATGTTCCAGGAGAGGTGAGTGACTGGGATGTTATGTCCCGGGGGAAATGTGTGACTGAGATGTGATACCCCTGGGGAGATATGTGACCGAATGCGATGTCCCAGGGGAGATATGTGACTGGGATGCGACGTCCCAGGGGAGATGTGTGACTTTGATATGATGTCCCGGGGGAGATGGATGACTGGGATGTGATTCCCCAGCAGAGATGTGTGACTGGGATGTGATGCCCCATGTGAGAAGGGTGACTGGGATGTGATGTCCCCGGGGAAATGTGTGACTAGGATGTGATTCCCCAGGGGAGATATGTGACTGGGATGTGACTCCCTGGGGTGAAATGTTTGACTGGGATGTCATGTCCCAGCGGTGATGTGTGACTGGGATGTGATGTCCCACGGGAGATGTGTGACTAGGATGTGATGTCCCAGGGGAGAAGGGTGACTGGGATGCAATATCTCAGGGGAGAAGGGTGACTGGGATGCGATGTCCCCAGAGGAGATGGATGACTGAGATGTGATTCCCCAGGGGAGATGGGAGACTGGGATGTGATGTCACTGGGTAGATATCTGACTGGGATGTGATGTCCCAGGGGAGATGGGTGACTGGGATGTGATATCGCAGGGAGATGTGTGTCTGGGATGTGATGTCCCAGGGGAGATGGCTGACTGGGATGTGATGTTCCAGGAGAGATGGGGACTGACACGTGATTTCCTGGGGAAGATGAGGGACTGGGATATGATTCCCAAGGGAGATGTGTGACTGCGATGTGATGTCCGAGGGAGATGGATGACTGGGATGTGATTCCCCAGGGGCGATGGGTGACTGGGATGTGATTTCCCAGGGGAGATGTGTGACTGGGATGTGATGTTCCAGGAGAGGTGTGTGACTGGGATGTGATGTCTCGGGGGATATGTGTGACTGGGATGTAATGTCCCGGGGGAGATGGGTGACTGGAATGTGATTCCCCAGGGGCGATGTGTGACTAGGATGTGATGTCCCATGGGAGAAGGGTGACTGGGATGTGATGTCCCCGGGAAGATGTGTGACTAGGATGTGATTCCCCAGGGGAAATGTGCGACTGGGATGTGATGTCCCGGGGGAGATGAGTGACTGGAATGTGATGTTCCAGGGGAGATGCGTGACTGGGATGTGATTTCCCAGGGGAGATGTGTGACTTTGATGTGATGTCCCGGGGGAGATGGATGACTGGGTTGTGATTCCCCAGCGGAGATGTGTGACTGGGATGTGATGACACTGGGTAGATCTCTGACTGTGATGTGATGTCCCAGGGAAGATGGGTGACTGGGATGTGATATCTCAGGGAGATGTGTGTCTGGGATGTGATGTCCAAGGGGAGATGGCTGACTGGGATGAGATTTCCCTGACGAGATGTGTGACTGGGATGCGATTTCCCAGGGGAGATGTGTGACTGGGATGTCATGTTCCAGGAGAGGTGTGTTACTGGGATGTGATGTCTCGGGGGATATGTGTGACTGGGATGTGATGTCCCAGGGGAGATGTTTAACTGGGATATGATATCCCGGGGAGATAGGTGATTGGGATGTGATTCCCCAGCGGAGATGTGTGACTGGAATGTGATGTCCCATGGGAGATGGGTGATTGGAATGTGATTCCCCAGGGGAGATGTGTGACTGGGATGTGATGTCCCAGGGGAGATGTTTAACTGGGATATGATATCCCAGGGGAGATGGGTGACTGGGATGTGATGTCCCAGGGGAGAAGGTTAACTGGGATGTGATATCCCGGGGCAGATGGATGACTGGGACGTGATTCACCAGCGGAGATGTGTGACTGGGATGTGATGTCCCATGGGGGAACGGTGACTGAGATATGATGTCCCCTGGGAGATGTGTGACTAGGGTGTGATTCCCCAGGGGAAATGTGCGACTGGGATGTGAAGTCCCGGGGGAGATGGGTGACTGGGATGTGATGTCCCAAGGAAGATTTGTGACTGGAATGTGATGTCCCGGAGGTGATGTGTGAGTGGGATATGATGTCCCGGGGCAGATGGGTGACTGAGATGTGATGTCCCTGTGGAGATCTCTGACTTGGATGTGACGTCCCCTGAAGATGTGTGAGTGGGATGTGATTCCCCTGGGGAGATATGTGACAAAATGCAATGTCCGAGGGGAGATGTGTGACTGGGATGCGACATCCCAGGGGAGATGTGTGACTTTGATGTGATTTCCCAGCGGAGATGGATGACTGGGATGTGAGACCCCAGCGGTGATGTGTGACTGGGATGTGATGTCCCATGGGAGAAGGGTGACTGGGATGTGATGTCCCCGGGGAGATGTGTGACTAGGATGTGATTCCCCAGGGGAGATATGTGACTAGGATGTGACTCCCCGGGGGGAAATGTGTGACTGGGATGTCGTGTCCCAGCAGAGATGTGTGACTGAGATGTGATGTCCCAGGGGAGATGTGTGACTGGGATGTGATGTCCCAGGGGAGATGGGTGACTGGGATGTGATGTCCCAGGGGAGATGTGTGACTCGGATGTGATGTCCCAGGGGAGGAGAGTGACTGGGCTGCAATGTCCCAGGGGAGATGGGTGACTGGGACGTGATTCCCCAGGGGAGATGGGAGACTGGGATGTGATGTCACTGGGTAGATATCTGACTGGGATGTGATGTCCCAGGGGAGATGGCTGACTGGGATGTGATATCTCAGGGAGATGTGTGTCTGGGATGTGATTTCCCAGGGGAGATGGCTGACTGGGATGTGATTTCCCAGAGGAGATGTGTGACTGGGATGCGATTTCCCAGGGGAGAGATGTGACTGGGATGTGATGTTCCAGGAGAGGTGTGTGACTGGGATGTGATGTCCCGGGGGATATGTGTGACTGGGATGTGATGTCCCTTGGGAGATGGCTGACTGGGATGTGATATTCCTGGTGAGATGGCTGATTGGGATATGATAACCCAGGTGAGATGGGTGACTGGGATGTGATGTCCCAGGGCAGAAGGGTAACTGGGATGTGATTCTCCGGGGGAGATGTGCGACTGGGATGTGATGTCCCGGGGGAGATGGGTGACTGGGATGTCATATTCGAGGGGAGATACGTTACTGGGATATGATTCCCCAGGGGAGATGTGTGACTGGGATGTGATGTTCCAGGAGAGGTGTGTGACTGGGATGTGATGTCCCGGGGGAAATGTGTGACTGGGATGTGATGTCCCTGGGGAGATGGCTGACTGGTATGTGATATCCCAGGGGAGATGGGTGATTGGGATGTGATAACGCAGGGGAGATGGGTGACTGGGATGTGATGTCCCAGGGGAGAAGGATAACTGGGATGTGATTCCCCAGGGGAGATGTGCGACTGGGATGTGATGTTCCCAGGGGAGATGGGTGACTGGGATGTGATTCCCCAGGGGAGATGTGTGACTGGGATGGGATGTCCCAGGAGAGGTGTGTGACTGGGATGCAATATCCCTGGGGAGAAGGGTGACTGGGATGCGATGTGCCCAGGGGAGATGGGTGACTGGGATGTGATTCCCCAGGGGAGATGGGAGACTGAGATGTGATGTCACTGGGTAGATTTCTGACTGGGATGTGATGTCCCAGGGGAGATGGGTGACTGGGATGTGATATCTCAGGGAGATGTGTGTCTGGGATGTGATATCTCAGGGAAGATGGGTGACTGGGATGTGATGTTCCAGCGGAGATGGGTGACTGGGATGTGATGTCCCAGGGGAGATGGGTGACTGGGATGTGATACCTCAGGGAGATGTGTGACTCGGATGCGATTTTCCAGGGGAGATGGCTGACTGGGATGTGATGTCCCAGGGGAGAAGGGTAACTGGGATGTGATTCCCCAGGGGAGATGTGCGACTGGGATGTGATGTCCCAGGGGAGATGGGTGACTGGGATGTCATATTCCAGGGGAGGTGCGTGACTGGGATATGATTCCCCAGGGGAGATGTGTGACTGGGTTGTGATGTTCCAGGAGAGGTGTGTGACTGGGATGTGATGTCCCTGGGGAGATGGGTGACTGATATGTGATATCCCAGGGGAGATGGGTGATTGGGATGTGATAACGCAGGGGAGATGGGTGACTGGGATGTGATGTTCCGGGGCAGATGGGTGACTGAGATGTGATGTCCCTGTGGAGATCTCTGACTTGGATGTGATGTCTCCGGGGAGATGTGTGACTGGGATGTGATTCCCCTGGGGAGATGTGTGACTGGGATGTTATTCCCCTGGGGAGATGTGTGACTGGGATGTGATGTCCCATGGGAGAAGGGTGACTGGGATGTGATGCCCCGGGGAGATGTGTGACAAGGATGTGATTCCCCAGGGGAGATATGTGACTGGGATGTGACTCCCCGGGGGGAAATGTGTGACTGGGATGTCATGTCCCAGCGGAGATGTGTGACTGGGATGTGATGTCCCAGGGGGAGAAGGGTGACTGGGAGGCAATGTCCCAGGGGAGAAGGGTGACTGGGATGTGATGACCCAGGGTAGATGGATGACTGGGATGTGATATCTCAGGGAGATGTGTGACTGGGATGTAATTTTCCAGGGGAGATGGCTGACTGGGATGTGATGTCCCTGGGGAGATGGCTGACTGGTATGTGATATCCCAGGGGAGATGGGTGATTGGGATGTGATAACGCAGGGGAGATGGGTGACTGGAATGTTGTGTCCCAGGGGAGATGTGTGACTGGGATGCGATTTTCCAGGGGAGATGGCTGACTGGGATGTGATGTCCCAGGGGAGAAGGGTACCTGGGATGTGATTTCCCAGGGGAGATGTGCGACTGGGATGTGATGTCCCGGGGAGATGGGTGACTGGGATGTCATATACCAGGGGAGGTGCGTGACTGGGATATGATTCCCCAGGGGAGATGGGTGACTGGGATGTGATTTCCCAGGGGAGATGTGTGACTGGGATGTGATGTTCCAGGAGAGGTGTGTGACTGGGATGTGATGTCTCGGGGGATATGTGTGACTGGGATGTGATGTCCCGGGGGAGATGGGTGACTGGAATGTGATTCCCCAGGGGCGATGTGTGACTGGGATGTGATGTCCCATGGGAGAAGGGTGACTGGGATGTGATGTCCCCGGGAAGATGTGTGACTAGGATGTGATTCCCCAGGGGAAATGTGCGACTGGGATGTGATGTCCCGGGGGAGATGAGTGACTGGGATGTGATGTTCCAGGGGAGATGCGTGACTGGGATGTGATGTCCCCGGGGGAGATGGATGACTGGGATGTGATTCCCCAGCGGAGATGTGTGACTGGGATGTGATGTCACTGGGTAGATCTCTGACTGGGATGTGATGTCCCCAGGGAAGATGGGTGACTGGGATGTGATATCTCAGGGAGATGTGTGTCTGGGATGTGATGTCCCAGGGGAGATGGCTGACTGGGATGAGATTTCCCTGACGAGATGTGTGACTGGGATGCGATTTCCCAGGGGAGATGTGTGACTGGGATGTCATGTTCCAGGAGAGGTGTGTTACTGGGATGTGATGTCTCGGGGGATATGTGTGACTGGGATGTGATGTCCCAGGGGAGATGTTTAACTGGGATATGATATCCCGGGGAGATAGGTGATTGGGATGTGATCACCAGGGGAGATGGGTGACTGGGACGTGATGTCCCAGGGGTGAAGGGTAACGGGGATGTGATATCCCGGGGGAGATGGATGACTGGGATGTGATTTCCCAGCGGAGATGTGTGACTGGAATGTGATGTCCCATGGGAGATGGGTGATTGGAATGTGATTCCCCATGGGAGATGTGTGACTGGGATGTGATGTCCCAGGGGAGATGTTTAACTGGGATATGATATCCCAGGGAGATGGGTGACTGGGATGTGATGTCCCAGGGGAGAAGGTTAACTGGGATGTGATATCCCGGGGCAGATGGATGACTGGGACGTGATTCACCAGCGGAGATGTGTGACTGGGATGTGATGTCCCATGGGAGAAGGGTGACTGGGATATGATGTCCCCGGGGAGATGTATGACTAGGGTGTGATTCCCCAGGGGAAATGTGCGACTGGGATGTGAAGTCCCAGGGGAGATGGGTGACTGGGATGTGATGTCCCAAGGAAGATGTGTGACTGGAATGTGATGTCCCGGAGGTGATGTGTGAGTGGGATATGATGTCCCGGGGCAGATGGGTGACTGAGATGTGATGTCCCTGTGGAGATCTCTGACTTGGATGTGACGTCCCCTGAAGATGTGTGAGTGGGATGTGATTCCCCTGGGGAGATATGTGACGAAATGCAATGTCCGAGGGGAGATGTGTGACTGGGATGCGACATCCCAGGGGAGATGTGTGACTTTGATGTGATTTCCCAGGGGAGATGGATGACTGGGATGTGAGACCCCAGCGGTGATGTGTGACTGGGATGTGATGTCCCCATGGGAGAAGGGTGACTGGGATGTGATGTCCCCGGGGAGATGTGTGACTAGGATGTGATTCCCCAGGGGAGATATGTGACTAGGATGTGACTCATCGGGGGGAAATGTGTGACTGGGATGTCGTGTCCCAGCAGAGATGTGTGACTGAGATGTGATGTCCCAGGGGAGATGTGTGACTGGGATGTGATGTCCCAGGGGAGAAGGGTGACTGGGATGCGATGTCCCAAGGGGAGAAGGGTGACTGGGACGTGATTCCCCAGGGGAGATGGGAGACTGGGATGTGATGTCACTGGGTAGATATCTGACTGGGATGTGATGTCCCAGGGGAGATGGCTGACTGGATGTGATATCTCAGGGAGATGTGTGTCTGGGATGTGATTTCCCAGGGGAGATGGCTGACTGGGATGTGATTTCCCAGAGGAGATGTGTGACTGGGATGCGATTTCCCAGGGGAGAGATGGACTGGGATGTGATGTTCCAGGAGAGGTGTGTGACTGGGATGTGATGTCCCGGGGGATGTGTGTGACTGGGATGTGATGTCCCTTGGGAGATGGCTGACTGGGATGTGATATTCCTGGTGAGATGGCTGATTGGGATATGATAACCCAGGGTGAGATGGGTGACTGGGATGTGATGTCCCAGGGCAGAAGGGTAACTGGGATGTGATTCTCCAGGGGAGATGTGCGACTGGGATGTGATGTCCCGGGGGAGATGGGTGACTGGGATGTCATATTCCAGGGGAGATACGTTACTGGGATATGATTCCCCAGGGGAGATGTGTGACTGGGATGTGATGTTCCAGGAGAGGTGTGTGACTGGGATGTGATGTCCCGGGGGAAATGTGTGACTGGGATGTGATGTCCCTGGGGAGATGGCTGACTGGTATGTGATATCCCAGGGGAGATGGGTGATTGGGATGTGATAACGCAGGGGAGATGGGTGACTGGGATGTGATGTCCCAGGGGGAGAAGGATAACTGGGATGTGATTCCCCAGGGGAGATGTGCGACTGGGATGTGATGGTTCCCAGGGGAGATGGGTGACTGGGATGTGATTCCCCAGGGGTGATGTGTGACTGGGATGGGATATCCCAGGAGAGGTGTGTGACTGGGATGCAATATCCCTGGGGAGAAGGGTGACTGGGATGCGATGTGCCCAGGGGAGATGGGTGACTGGGATGTGATTCCCCAGGTGAGGATGGGTGACTGGGATGTGATGTCCCAGGGCAGAAGGGTAACTGGGATGTGATTCTCCAGGGGAGATGCGCGACTGGGATGTGATGTCCCGGGGGAGATGGGTGACTGGGATGTCATATTCCAGGGGAGATACGTTACTGGGATAATTCCCCAGGGGAGATGGGTGACCCCCTGGGATGTGATTCCCCAGGAGAGATGGGAGACTGAGATGTGATGTCACTGGGTAGATTTCTGACTGGGATGTGATGTCCCGGGGAGATGGGTGACTGGGATGTGATATCTCAGGGAGATGTGTGTCTGGGATGTGATATCTCAGGGAAGATGGGTGACTGGGATGTGATGTTCCAGCGGAGATGTGTGTCTGGGATGTGATGTCCTGGGGCAGATGGGTGACTGAGATGTGATGTCCCTGTGGAGATCTCTGACTTGGATGTGACGTCCCCTGAAGATGTGTGAGTGGGATGTGATTCCCCTGGGGAGATATGTGACGAAATGCGATGTCCGACTGGAGATGTGTGACTGGGATGCGACATCCCAGGGGAGATGTGTGACTTTGATGTGATTTCCCAGGGGAGATGGATGACTGGGATGTGAGACCCCAGCGGAGATGTGTGACTGGGATGTGATGTCCCATGGGAGAAGGGTGACTGGGATGTGATGTCCCCGGGGAGATGTGTGACTAGGATGTGATTCCCCAGGGGAGATATGTGACTAGGATGTGACTCCCCCGGGGGAAATGTGTGACTGGGATGTCGTGTCCCAGCAGAGATGTGTGACTGAGATGTGATGTCCCAGGGGAGATGTGTGACTGGGATGTGATGTCCCAGGGGAGGAGAGTGACTGGGCTGCAATGTCCCAGGGGAGAAGGGTGACTGGGATGCGATGTCCCAAGGGGAGATGGGTGACTGGGACGTGATTCCCCAGGGGAGATGGGACTCTGGGATGTGATGTCACTGGGTAGATATCTGACTGGGATGTGATGTCCCAGGGGAGATGGGTGACTGAGATGTGATATCTCAGGGAGATGTGTGTCTGGGATGTGATGTCCCAGGGGAGATGGCTGACTGGGATGTGATTTCCCAGAGGAGATGTGTGACTGGGATGCGATTTCCCAGGGGAGAGATGTGACTGGGATGTGATGTTCCAGGAGAGGTGTGTGACTGGGATGTGATATCCCGGGGGATATGTGTGACTGGGATGTGATGTCCCTTGGGAGATGGCTAACTGGGATGTGATATTCCTGGTGAGATGGCTGATTGGGATATGATAACCCAGGGGAGATGGGTGACTGGGATGTGATGTCCCAGGGCAGAAGGGTAACTGGGATGTGATTCTCCAGGGGAGATGTGCGACTGGGATGTGATGTCCCGGGGGAGATGGGTGACTGGGATGTCATATTCCAGGGGAGATAAGTTACTGGGATATGATTCCCCAGGGGAGATGTGTGACTGGGATGTGATGTTCCAGGAGAGGTGTGTGACTGGGATGTTATGTCCCGGGGGAAATGTGTGACTGAGATGTGATACCCCTGGGGAGATATGTGACGGAATGCGATGTCCCAGGGGAGATATGTGACTGGGGTGCGACGTCCCAGGGGAGATGTGTGACTTTGATATGATGTCCCGGGGGAGATGGATGACTGGGATGTGATTCCCCAGCAGAGGTGTGTGACTGGGATGTGATGTCCCGGGGGAAATGTGTGACTGGGATGTGATGTCCCTGGGGAGATGGCTGACTGGTATGTGATATCCCAGGGGAGATGGGTGATTGGGATGTGATAACGCAGGGGAGATGGGTGACTGGGATGTGATGTCCCGGGGAGAAGGATAACTGGGATGTGATTCCCCAGGGGAGATGTGCGACTGGGATGTGATGTTCCCAGGGGAGATGGGTGACTGGGATGTGATTCCCCAGGGGAGATGTGTGACTGGGATGGGATGTCCCAGGAGAGGTGTGTGACTGGGATGCAATATCCCTGGGGAGAAGGGTGACTGGGATGCGATGTGCCCAGGGGAGATGGGTGACTGGGATGTGATTCCCCAGGGGAGATGGGAGACTGAGATGTGATGTCACTGGGTAGATTTCTGACTGGGATGTGATGTCCCAGGGGAGATGGGTGACTGGGATGTGATATCTCAGGGAGATGTGTGTCTGGGATGTGATATCTCAGGGAAGATGGGTGACTGGGATGTGATGTTCCAGCGGAGATGGGTGACTGGGATGTGATGTCCCAGGGGAGATGGGTGACTGGGATGTGATACCTCAGGGAGATGTGTGACTCGGATGCGATTTTCCAGGGGAGATGGCTGACTGGGATGTGATGTCCCAGGGGTGAAGGGTAACTGGGATGTGATTCCCCAGGGGAGATGTGCGACTGGGATGTGATGTCCCAGGGGAGATGGGTGACTGGGATGTCATATTCCAGGGGAGGTGCGTGACTGGGATATGATTCCCCAGGGGAGATGTGTGACTGGGTTGTGATGTTCCAGGAGAGGTGTGTGACTGGGATGTGATGTCCCTGGGGAGATGGGTGACTGATATGTGATATCCCAGGGGAGATGGGTGATTGGGATGTGATAACGCAGGGGAGATGGGTGACTGGGATGTGATGTTCCGGGGCAGATGGGTGACTGAGATGTGATGTCCCTGTGGAGATCTCTGACTTGGATGTGATGTCTCCGGGGAGATGTGTGACTGGGATGTGATTCCCCTGGGGAGATGTGTGACTGGGATGTTATTCCCCTGGGGAGATGTGTGACTGGGATGTGATGTCCCATGGGAGAAGGGTGACTGGGATGTGATGCCCCGGGGAGATGTGTGACAAGGATGTGATTCCCCAGGGGAGATATGTGACTGGGATGTGACTCCCCGGGGGGAAATGTGTGACTGGGATGTCATGTCCCAGCGGAGATGTGTGACTGGGATGTGATGTCCCAGGGGAGAAGGGTGACTGGGAGGCAATGTCCCAGGGGAGAAGGGTGACTGGGATGTGATGACCCAGGGTAGATGGATGACTGGGATGTGATATCTCAGGGAGATGTGTGACTGGGATGTAATTTTCCAGGGGAGATGGCTGACTGGGATGTGATGTCCCTGGGGAGATGGCTGACTGGTATGTGATATCCCAGGGGAGATGGGTGATTGGGATGTGATAACGCAGGGGAGATGGGTGACTGGAATGTTGTGTCCCAGGGGAGATGTGTGACTGGGATGCGATTTTCCAGGGGAGATGGCTGACTGGGATGTGATGTCCCAGGGGAGAAGGGTACCTGGGATGTTATTTCCCAGGGGAGATGTGCGACTGGGATGTGATGTCCCGGGGGAGATGGGTGACTGGGATGTCATATACCAGGGGAGGTGCGTGACTGGGATATGATTCCCCAGGGGAGATGGGTGACTGGGATGTGATTTCCCAGGGGAGATGTGTGACTGGGATGTGATGTTCCAGGAGAGGTGTGTGACTGGGATGTGATGTCTCGGGGGATATGTGTGACTGGGATGTGATGTCCCAGGGGAGATGGGTGACTGGAATGTGATTCCCCAGGGGCGATGTGTGACTGGGATGTGATGTCCCATGGGAGAAGGGTGACTGGGATGTGATGTCCCAGGGAAGATGGGTGACTGGGATGTGATATCTCAGGGAGATGTGTGTCTGGGATGTGATGTTCCCAGGGGAGATGGGTGACTGGGATGTGATTCCCCAGGGGAGATGTGTGACTGGGATGGGATATCCCAGGAGAGGTGTGTGACTGGGATGCAATATCCCTGGGGAGAAGGGTGACTGGGATGCGATGTGCCCAGGGGAGATGGGTGACTGGGATGTGATTCCCCAGGTGAGATGGGTGACTGGGATGTGATGTCCCAGGGCAGAAGGGTAACTGGGATGTGATTCTCCAGGGGAGATGTGCGACTGGGATGTGATGTCCCGGGGGAGATGGGTGACTGGGATGTCATATTCCAGGGGAGATACGTTACTGGGATATGATTCCCCAGGGGAGATGGGTGACTGGGATGTGATTCCCCAGGAGAGATGGGTGACTGGGATGTGATATCCCTGGGGAGAAGGGTGACTGGGATGCGATGTGCCCAGGGGAGATGGGTGACTGGGATGTGATTCCCCAGGGGAGATGGGAGACTGAGGTGTGATGTCACTGGGTAGATTTCTGACTGGGATGTGATGTCCCAGGGGAGATGGGTGACTGGGATGTGATATCTCAGGGAGATGTGTGTCTGGGATGTGATATCTCAGGGAAGATGGGTGACTGGGATGTGATGTTCCAGCGGAGATGGGTGACTGGGATGTGATGTCCCAGGGGAGATGGGTGACTGGGATGTGATACCTCAGGGAGATGTGTGACTCGGATGCGATTTTCCAGGGGAGATGGCTGACTGGGATGTGATGTCCCAGGGGAGAAGGGTAACTGGGATGTGATTCCCCAGGGGAGATGTGCGACTGGGATGTGATGTCCCGGGGGAGATGGGTGACTGGGATGTCATATTCCAGGGGAGGTGCGTGACTGGGATATGATTCCCCAGGGGAGATGTGTGACTGGGTTGTGATGTTCCAGGAGAGGTGTGTGACTGGGATGTGATGTCCCTGGGGAGATGGGTGACTGATATGTGATATCGCAGGGGAGATGGGTGATTGGGATGTGATAACGCAGGGGAGATGGGTGACTGGGATGTGATGTTCCGGGGCAGATGGGTGACTGAGATGTGATGTCCCTGTGGAGATCTCTGACTTGGATGTGACGTCCCCTGAAGATGTGTGAGTGGGATGTGATTCCCCTGGGGAGATATGTGACGAAATGCGATGTCCGACTGGAGATGTGTGACTGGGATGCGACATCCCAGGGGAGATGTGTGACTTTGATGTGATTTCCCAGGGGAGATGGATGACTGGGATGTGAGACCCCAGCGGAGATGTGTGACTGGGATGTGATGTCCCATGGGAGAAGGGTGACTGGGATGTGATGTCCCCGGGGAGATGTGTGACTAGGATGTGATTCCCCAGGGGAGATATGTGACTAGGATGTGACTCCCCCGGGGGAAATGTGTGACTGGGATGTCGTGTCCCAGCAGAGATGTGTGACTGAGATGTGATGTCCCAGGGGAGATGTGTGACTGGGATGTGATGTCCCAGGGGAGGAGAGTGACTGGGCTGCAATGTCCCAGGGGAGAAGGGTGACTGGGATGCGATGTCCCAAGGGGAGATGGGTGACTGGGACGTGATTCCCCAGGGGAGATGGGACTCTGGGATGTGATGTCACTGGGTAGATATCTGACTGGGATGTGATGTCCCAGGGGAGATGGGTGACTGAGATGTGATATCTCAGGGAGATGTGTGTCTGGGATGTGATGTCCCAGGGGAGATGGCTGACTGGGATGTGATTTCCCAGAGGAGATGTGTGACTGGGATGCGATTTCCCAGGGGAGAGATGTGACTGGGATGTGATGTTCCAGGAGAGGTGTGTGACTGGGATGTGATATCCCGGGGGATATGTGTGACTGGGATGTGATGTCCCTTGGGAGATGGCTAACTGGGATGTGATATTCCTGGTGAGATGGCTGATTGGGATATGATAACCCAGGGGACATGGGTGACTGGGATGTGATGTCCCAGGGCAGAAGGGTAACTGGGATGTGATTCTCCAGGGGAGATGTGTGACTGGGATGTGATGTCCCGGGGGAGATGGGTGACTGGGATGTCATATTCCAGGGGAGATAAGTTACTGGGATATGATTCCCCAGGGGATATGTGTGACTGGGATGTGATGTTCCAGGAGAGGTGTGTGACTGGGATGTTATGTCCCGGGGGAAATGTGTGACTGAGATGTGATACCCCTGGGGAGATATGTGACGGAATGCGATGTCCCAGGGGAGATATGTGACTGGGGTGCGACGTCCCAGGGGAGATGTGTGACTTTGATATGATGTCCCGGGGGAGATGGATGACTGGGATGTGATTCCCCAGCAGAGGTGTGTGACTGGGATGTGATGTCCCGGGGGAAATGTGTGACTGGGATGTGATGTCCCTGGGGAGATGGCTGACTGGTATGTGATATCCCAGGGGAGATGGGTGATTGGGATGTGATGACGCAGGGGAGATGGGTGACTGGGATGTGATGTCCCAGGGGAGAAGGATAACTGGGATGTGATTCCCCAGGGGAGATGTGCGACTGGGATGTGATGTTCCCAGGGGAGATGGGTGACTGGGATGTGATTCCCCAGGGGAGATGTGTGACTGGGATGGGATGTCCCAGGAGAGGTGTGTGACTGGGATGCAATATCCCTGGGGAGAAGGGTGACTGGGATGCGATGTGCCCAGGGGAGATGGGTGACTGGGATGTGATTCCCCAGGGGAGATGGGAGACTGAGATGTGATGTCACTGGGTAGATTTCTGACTGGGATGTGATGTCCCAGGGGAGATGGGTGACTGGGATGTGATATCTCAGGGAGATGTGTGTCTGGGATGTGATATCTCAGGGAAGATGGGTGACTGGGATGTGATGTTCCAGCGGAGATGGGTGACTGGGATGTGATGTCCCAGGGGAGATGGGTGACTGGGATGTGATACCTCAGGGAGATGTGTGACTCGGATGCGATTTTCCAGGGGAGATGGCTGACTGGGATGTGATGTCCCAGGGGAGAAGGGTAACTGGGATGTGATTCCCCAGGGGAGATGTGCGACTGGGATGTGATGTCCCAGGGGAGATGGGTGACTGGGATGTCATATTCCAGGGGAGGTGCGTGACTGGGATATGATTCCCCAGGGGAGATGTGTGACTGGGTTGTGATGTTCCAGGAGAGGTGTGTGACTGGGATGTGATGTCCCTGGGGAGATGGGTGACTGATATGTGATATCCCAGGGGAGATGGGTGATTGGGATGTGATAACGCAGGGGAGATGGGTGACTGGGATGTGATGTTCCGGGGCAGATGGGTGACTGAGATGTGATGTCCCTGTGGAGATCTCTGACTTGGATGTGATGTCTCCGGGGAGATGTGTGACTGGGATGTGATTCCCCTGGGGAGATGTGTGACTGGGATGTTATTCCCCTGGGGAGATGTGTGACTGGGATGTGATGTCCCATGGGAGAAGGGTGACTGGGATGTGATGCCCCGGGGAGATGTGTGACAAGGATGTGATTCCCCAGGGGAGATATGTGACTGGGATGTGACTCCCCGGGGGGAAATGTGTGACTGGGATGTCATGTCCCAGCGGAGATGTGTGACTGGGATGTGATGTCCCAGGGGAGAAGGGTGACTGGGAGGCAATGTCCCAGGGGAGAAGGGTGACTGGGATGTGATGACCCAGGGTAGATGGATGACTGGGATGTGATATCTCAGGGAGATGTGTGACTGGGATGTAATTTTCCAGGGGAGATGGCTGACTGGGATGTGATGTCCCTGGGGAGATGGCTGACTGGTATGTGATATCCCAGGGGAGATGGGTGATTGGGATGTGATAACGCAGGGGAGATGGGTGACTGGAATGTTGTGTCCCAGGGGAGATGTGTGACTGGGATGCGATTTTCCAGGGGAGATGGCTGACTGGGATGTGATGTCCCAGGGGAGAAGGGTACCTGGGATGTTATTTCCCAGGGGAGATGTGCGACTGGGATGTGATGTCCCGGGGGAGATGGGTGACTGGGATGTCATATACCAGGGGAGGTGCGTGACTGGGATATGATTCCCCAGGGGAGATGGGTGACTGGGATGTGATTTCCCAGGGGAGATGTGTGACTGGGATGTGATGTTCCAGGAGAGGTGTGTGACTGGGATGTGATGTCTCGGGGGATATGTGTGACTGGGATGTGATGTCCCAGGGGAGATGGGTGACTGGAATGTGATTCCCCAGGGGCGATGTGTGACTGGGATGTGATGTCCCATGGGAGAAGGGTGACTGGGATGTGATGTCCCAGGGAAGATGGGTGACTGGGATGTGATATCTCAGGGAGATGTGTGTCTGGGATGTGATGTTCCCAGGGGAGATGGGTGACTGGGATGTGATTCCCCAGGGGAGATGTGTGACTGGGATGGGATATCCCAGGAGAGGTGTGTGACTGGGATGCAATATCCCTGGGGAGAAGGGTGACTGGGATGCGATGTGCCCAGGGGAGATGGGTGACTGGGATGTGATTCCCCAGGTGAGATGGGTGACTGGGATGTGATGTCCCAGGGCAGAAGGGTAACTGGGATGTGATTCTCCAGGGGAGATGTGCGACTGGGATGTGATGTCCCGGGGGAGATGGGTGACTGGGATGTCATATTCCAGGGGAGATACGTTACTGGGATATGATTCCCCAGGGGAGATGGGTGACTGGGATGTGATTCCCCAGGAGAGATGGGTGACTGGGATGCGATATCCCTGGGGAGAAGGGTGACTGGGATGCGATGTGCCCAGGGGAGATGGGTGACTGGGATGTGATTCCCCAGGGGAGATGGGAGACTGAGGTGTGATGTCACTGGGTAGATTTCTGACTGGGATGTGATGTCCCAGGGGAGATGGGTGACTGGGATGTGATATCTCAGGGAGATGTGTGTCTGGGATGTGATATCTCAGGGAAGATGGGTGACTGGGATGTGATGTTCCAGCGGAGATGGGTGACTGGGATGTGATGTCCCAGGGGAGATGGGTGACTGGGATGTGATACCTCAGGGAGATGTGTGACTCGGATGCGATTTTCCAGGGGAGATGGCTGACTGGGATGTGATGTCCCAGGGGAGAAGGGTAACTGGGATGTGATTCCCCAGGGGAGATGTGCGACTGGGATGTGATGTCCCGGGGGAGATGGGTGACTGGGATGTCATATTCCAGGGGAGGTGCGTGACTGGGATATGATTCCCCAGGGGAGATGTGTGACTGGTTTGTGATGTTCCAGGAGAGGTGTGTGACTGGGATGTGATGTCCCTGGGGAGATGGGTGACTGATATGTGATATCGCAGGGGAGATGGGTGATTGGGATGTGATAACGCAGGGGAGATGGGTGACTGGGATGTGATGTTCCGGGGCAGATGGGTGACTGAGATGTGATGTCCCTGTGGAGATCTCTGACTTGGATGTGATGTCTCCGGGGAGATGTGTGACTGGGATGTGATTCCCCTGGGGAGATGTGTGACTGGGATGTTATTCCCCTGGGGAGATGTGTGACTGGGATGTGATGTCCCATGGGAGAAGGGTGACTTGGATGTGATGCCCCGGGGAGATGTGTGACAAGGATGTGATTCCTCAGGGGAGATATGTGACTGGGATGTGACTCCCCGGGGGGAAATGTGTGACTGGGATGTCATGTCCCAGCGGAGATGTGTGACTGGGATGTGATGTCCCAGGGGAGAAGGGTGACTGGGAGGCAATGTCCCATGGGAGAAGGGTGACTGGGATGTGATGACCCAGGGTAGATGGATGACTGGGATGTGATATCTCAGGGAGATGTGTGACTGGGATGTGATTTTCCAGGGGAGATGGCTGACTGGGATGTGATGTCCCTGGGGAGATGGCTGACTGGTATGTGATATCCCAGGGGAGATGGGTGATTGGGATGTGATAACGCAGGGGAGATGGGTGACTGGAATGTTGTGTCCCAGGGGAGATGTGTGACTGGGATGCGATTTTCCAGGGGAGATGGCTGACTGGGATGTGATGTCCCAGGGGAGAAGGGTACCTGGGATGTGATTTCCCAGGGGAGATGTGCGACTGGGATGTGATGTCCCGGGGGAGATGGGTGACTGGGATGTCATATACCAGGGGAGGTGCGTGACTGGGATATGATTCCCCAGGGGAGATGTGTGACTGGGATGTGATGTTCCAGGAGAGGTTTGTGACTGGGATGTGATGTCCCGGGGGAGATGTGTGACTGGGATGTGATGTCCCTGCGGAGATGGCTGACTGGTATGTGATATCCCAGGGGAGATGGGTGATTGGGATGTGATAACGCAGGGGAGATGGCTGACTGGGATGTCATATTCCAGGGGAGATGCGTGACTGGGATGTGATGTCCCCGGGGAGATGTGTGAATAGGGTGTGATTCCCCAGGGGATATATTCGACTGGGATGTGATGTCCCGGGGGAGATGGGTGACTGGGATGTGATGTCCCAAGTGAGATGTGTGACTGGAATGTGATGTCCCGGAGGTGATGTGTGAGTGGGATATGATGTCCTGGGGCAGATGGGTGACTGAGATGTGATGTCGCTGTGGAGATCTCTGACTTGGATGTGACGTCCCCAGGAAGATGTGTGAGTGGGATGTGATTCCCCTGGGGAGATATGTGACGGCATGCGATGTCCCAGGGGAGATGTGTGACTGGGATGCGACATCCCAGGGGAGATGTGTGACTTTGATGTGATGTCCCAGGGGAGATGGATGACTGGGATGTGATACCCCAGCGGAGATGTGTGACTGGGATGTGATGTCGCATGGGAGAAGGGTGACTGGGATGTGATGTCCCCGGGGAGATGTGTCACGAGGATGTGATTCCCCAGGGGAGATATGTGATTAGGATGTGACTCCCCGGGGGGAAATGTGTGACTGGGATGTCGTGTCCCTGCGGAGTTGTGTGACTGAGATGTGATTTCCCAGGGGAGGAGAGTGACTGGGATGCAATGTCCCAGGGGAGAAGGGTGACTGGCATGCGATGTCCCTAGGGGAGATGGGTGACTGGGACGTGATTCCCCAGGGGAGATGGGAGACTGGGATGTGATGTCACTGGGTAGATATCTGACTGGGATGTGATGTCCCAGGGGAGATGTGTGACTGGGATGTGATTCCCCAGGGGAGATGTGTGACTGGGTTGTGATGTTCCAGGAGAGGTGTGTGACTGGGATGTGATGTCCCGGGGGAGATGTGTGACTGGGATGTGATGTCCCTGGGGAGATGGCTGACTGGTATGTGATATCCCAGGGGAGATGTGTGATTGGGATGTGATAACACAGGGGAGATGGGTGACTGGGATGTTGTGTCCCAGGGGAGATGTGTGACTGGGATGCGATTTTCCAGGGGAGATGGCTGACTGGGATGTGATGTCCCAGGGGAGAAGGGTAACTGGGATGTGATTCCCCAGGGGAGATGTGTGACTGGGATGTGATTCCCCTGGGGAGATGTGTGACTGGGATGTGATGTCCCATGGGAGAAGGGTGACTGGGATGTGATGTCCCCGGGGAGATGTGTGACTAGGATGTGATTCCCCAGGGGAGATATGTGACTGGGATGTGACTCACCGGGGGGAAATGTGTGACTGGGATGTCATGTCCCAGCGGAGATGTGTGACTGGGATGTGATGTCCCAGGGGAGATGTGTGACTGGGATGTGATGTCCCAGGGGAGAAGGGTGACTGGGGTGCAATGTCCCAGGGGAGAAGGGTGAGTGGGATGTGATTTTCCAGGGGAGATGGCTGACTGGGATGTGATGTCCCAGGGGAGAAGGGTAACTGGGATGTGATTCCCCAGGGGAGATGTGCGACTGGGATGTGATGTCCCGGAGGAGATGTGTGACTGGGATGTGATGTTCCAGGAGAGGTGTGTGACTGGGATGTGATGTCCCGGGGGAAATGTGTGACTGGGATGTGATGTCCCTGGGGAGATGGCTGACTGGTATGTGATATCCCAGGGGAGATGGGTGATTGGGATGTGATAACGCAGGGGAGATGGGTGACTGGGATGATGTGTCCCAGGGGAGATGTGTGACTGGGATGCGATTTTCCAGGGGAGATGGCTGACTGGGATGTGATGTCCCAGGGGAGAAGGGTAACTGGGATGTGATTCCCCAGGGGAGATGTGCGACTGGGATGTGATGTCCCGGGGGAGAAGGGTGACTGGCATGTCATATTCCAGGGGAGGTGCGTGACTGGGATATGATTCCCCAGGGGAGATGTGTGACTGGGATGTGATGTTCCAGGAGAGGTGTGTGACTGGGATGTGATGTTCCAGGAGAGGTGTGTGACTGGGATGCGACATCCCAGGGGAGATGTGTGACTTTGATGTGATGTCCCAGGGGAGATGGATGACTGGGATGTGATACCCCAGCGGAGATGTGTGACTGGGATGTGATGTCCCATGGGAGAAGGGTGACTGGGATGTGATGTCCCCGGGGAGATTTGTCACTAGGATGTGATTCCTCAGGGGAGATATGTGACTAGGATGTGACTCCCCGGGTGGAAATGTGTGACTGGGATGTCGTGTCCCAGCGGAGATGTGTGACTGAGATGTGATGTCCCAGGGGAGGAGAGTGACTGGGATGCAATGTCCCAGGGGAGAAGGGTGACTGGCATGCGATGTCCCAAGGGGAGATGGGTGACTGGGACGTGATTCCCCAGGGGAGATGGGAGACTGGGATGTGATGTCACTGGGTAGATATCTGACTGGGATGTGATGTCCCAGGGGAGATGTGTGACTGGGATGTGATTTTCCAAGGGAGATGGCTGACTGGTATGTGATATCCCAGGGGAGATGGGTGACTGGGATGCTGTGTCCCAGGGGAGATGTGTGACTGGGATGCGATTTTCCAGGTGAGATGGCTGACTGGGATGTGATGTCCCAGGGGAGAAGGGTAACTGGGATGTGATTCGCCAGGGGAGATGTGTGACTGGGATGTGATTCCCCTGGGGAGATGTGTGACTGGGATGTGATGTCCCAGGGGAGATGGCTGATTGGGATGTGATGTTCCAAGGGAGATCTGTGTCTGGAATGTGATGTCCCGGAGGTGATCTGTGAGCGGGATGTGATGTCCCAGGGCAGATGGGTGACTGAGATGTGATGTCCCTGTGGAGATCTGTGACTTGGATGTGATGTCCCCGGGGAGATGTGTGACTGGGATGTGATTCCCCTGGTGAGATGTGTGACTGGGATGTGATGTCCCATGGGAGAAGGTTAACTGGGATGTGATATCCCGGGGCAGATGGATGACTGGGATGTGATTCCCCAGGGGAGATATGTGACTGGGATGTGACTCCCCGGGGGGAAATGTGTGACTGGGATGTCATGTCCCAGCGGAAATGTGTGACTGGGATGTCATGTCCCAGGGGAGATGTGTGACTGGGATGTGATGTCCCAGGGGAGAAGGATGACTGGGATGCAATGTCCCAGGGGAGAAGGGTGACTGGGATGTGATGTCCCAGGGGAGATGGGTGACTGGGATGTGATATCTCAGGGAGATGTGTGACTGGGATGTGATTTTCCAGGGGAGATGGCTGACTGGGATGTGATGTCCCAGGGGAGAAGGGTAACTGGGATGTGATTCCCCAGGGGAGATGTGCGACTGGGATGTCATGTCCCGGGGGAGATGGGTGACTGGGATGTCATATTCCAGAGGAGGTGCGTGACTGGGATATGATTCCCCAGGGGAGATGTGTGACTGGGATGTGATGTTCCAGGAGAGGTGTGTGACTGGGATGTGATGCCCCGGGGGAAATGTGTGACTGGGATGTGATTTCCCTGGGGAGATGGCTGACTGGTATGTGATATCCCAGGGGAGATGGGTGATTGGGATGTGATAACGCAGGGGAGATGGGTGACTGGGATGTGATGTCCCAGGGGAGAAGGGTAACTGGGATGTGATTCCCCAGGGGAGATGTGCGACTGGGATGTGATGTGCCCAGGGGAGATGGGTGACTGGGATGTGATTCCCCAGGGGAGATGTGTGACTGGGATGGGATGTCCCAGGAGAGGTGTGTGACTGGGATGCAATATCCCTGGGGAGAAGGGTGACTGGGATGCGATGTGCCCAGGGGAGATGGGTGACTGGGATGTGATTCCCCAGGGGAGATGGGAGACTGAGATGTGATGTCACTGGGTAGATTTCTGACTGGGATGTGATGTCCCAGGGGAGATGGGTGACTGGGATGTGATATCTCAGGGAGATGTGTGTCTGGGATGTGATATCTCAGGGAAGATGGGTGACTGGGATGTGATGTTCCAGCGGAGATGGGTGACTGGGATGTGATGTCCCAGGGGAGATGGGTGACTGGGATGTGATACCTCAGGGAGATGTGTGACTGGGATGTGATTTTCCAGGGGAGGTGGCTGACTGGGATGTGATTCCCCAGGGGAGATGTGCGACTGGGATGTGATGTCCCGGGGGAGATGGGTGACTGGGATGTCATATTCCAGGGGAGGTGCGTGACTGGGATATGATTCCCCAGGGGAGATGTGTGACTGGGTTGTGATGTTCCAGGAGAGGTGTGTGACTGGGATGTGATGTCCCTGGGGAGATGGCTGACTGGTATGTGATATCCCAGGGGAGATGGGTGATTGGGATGTGATAACGCAGGGGAGATGGGTGACTGGGATGTGATGTCCCGGAGGTGATGTGTGAGTGGGATGTGATGTCCCGGGGCAGATGGGTGACTGAGATGTGATGTCCCTGTGGAGATCTCTGACTTGGATGTGATGTCTCCGGGGAGATGTGTGACTGGGATGTGATTCCCCTGGGGAGATGTGTGACTGGGATGTGATGTCCCATGGGAGAAGGGTGACTGGGATGTGATGTCCCTGAGGAGATGTGTGACTAGGATGTGATTCCCCAGGGGAGATATGTGACTGGGATGTGACTCCCCGGGGGGAAATGTGTGACTGGGATGTCATGTCCCAGCGGAGATGTGTGACTGGGATGTGATGTCCCAGGGGAGATGTGTGACTGGGATGTGATGTCCCAGGGGAGAAGGGTGACTGGGATGCAATGTCCCAGGGGAGAAGGGTGACTGGGATGTGATGACCCAGGGTAGATGGCTGACTGGGATGTGATATCTCAGGGAGATGTGTGACTGGGATGTGATTTTCCAGGGGAGATGGCTGACTGGGATGTGATGTCCCAGGAGAGAAGGGTAACTGGGATGTGATTCCCCAGGGGAGATGTGTGACTGGGTTGTGATGTTCCAGGAGAGGTGTGTGACTGGGATGTGATGTCCCGGGGGAGATGTGTGACTGGGATGTGATGTCCCTGGGGAGATGGCTGACTGGTATGTGATATCCCAGGGGAGATGGGTGATTGGGATGTGATAACGCAGGGGAGATGGGTGACTGGGATGTTGTGTCCCAGGGGAGATGTGTGACTGGGATGCGATTTTCCAGGGGAGATGGCTGACTGGGATGTGATGTCCCAGGGGAGAAGGGTAACTGGGATGTGATTCCCCAGGGGAGATGTGCGACTGGGATGTGATGTCCCGGGGGAGATGGGTGACTGGGATGTCATATTCCAGGGGAGGTGCGTGACTGGGATATGATTCCCCAGGGGAGATGTGTGACTGGGATGTGATGTTCCAGGAGAGGTGTGTGACTGGGATGTGATGTCCCGGGGGAGATGTGTGACTGGGATTTGATGTCCCTGCGGAGATGGCTGACTGGTACGTGATATCCCAGGGGAGATGGGTGATTGGGATGTGATAACGCAGGGGAGATGGGTGACTGGGATGTGATGTCCCGGGGGAGATGGCTGACTGGGATGTCATATTCCAGGGGAGATGCGTGACAGGGATTTGATGTCCCCGGGGAGATGTGTGACTAGGGTGTGATTCCCCAGGGGAAATGTGCGACTGGGATGTGATGTCCCAGGGGAGATGGGTGACTGGGATGTGATGTCCCAAGCGAGATGTGTGACTGGAATGTGATGTCCCGGAGGTGATGTGTGAGTGGGATATGATGTCCCGGGGCAGATGGGTGACTGAGATGTGATGTCCCTGTGGAGATCTCTGACTTGGATGTGACGTCCCCAGGAAGATGTGTGAGTGGGATGTGATTCCCCTGGGGAGATATGTGACAGAATGCGATGTCCCAGGGGAGATGTGTGACTGGGATGCGACATCCCAGGGGAGATGTGTGACTTTGATGTGATGTCCCAGGGGAGATGGATGACTGGGATGTGATACCCCAGCGGAGATGTGTGACTGGGATGTGATGTCCCATGGGAGAAGGGTGACTGGGATGTGATGTCCCAGGGGAGATGTGTGACTAGGATGTGATTCCCCAGGGGAGATATGTGACTAGGATGTGACTCCCCGGGGGGAAATGTGTGACTGGGATGTTGTGTCCCAGCAGAGATGTGTGACTGAGATGTGATGTCCCAGGGGAGGAGAGTGACTGGGATGCAATGTCCCAGGGGAGAAGGGTGACTGGGATGCGATGTCCCAAGGGGAGATGGGTGACTGGGACGTGATTCCCCAGGGGAGATTGGAGACTGGGATGTGATGTCACCTGGTAGATATCTGACTGGGATGTGATGTCCCAGGGGAGATGTGTGACTGGGATGTGATTTTCCAGGGGAGATGGCTGACTGGGATGTGATGTCCCAGGGGAGAAGGGTAACTGGTATGTGATGTCCCATGGCAGAAGGGTGACTGGGATGTGATGTCCCCGGGGAGATGTGTGACTAGGATGTGATTCTCCAGGGGAAATGTGCGACTGGGATGTGATGTCCCGGGGGAGATGGGTGACTGGGAAGTGATGTTCCAGGGGAGATGCGTGACTGGGATGTGATTCCCCAGGGGAGATGGCTGACTGGGATGTGATGTTCCAAGGGAGATGTGTGACTGGAATGTGATGTCCCGGAGGTGATGTGTGAGTGGGATGTGATGTCCCGGGGGAGATGGGTGACTGGGATGTCATATTCCAGGGGAGGTGCGTGACTGGGATATGATTCCCCAGGGGAGATGTGTGACTGGGATGTGATGTTCCGGGGGAGATGTGTGACTGGGATGTGATGTCCCTGCGGAAATGGCTGACTGGTATGTGATGTTCCAGGGGAGAAGGGTAACTGGGATGTGATTCCCCAGGGGAGATGTGCGACTGGGATGTGATGTCCCGGGGGAGATGGGTGACTGGGATGTCATATTCCAGGGGAGATACGTTACTGGGATATGATTCCCCAGGGGAGATGTGTTACTGGGTTGTGATGTTCCAGGAGAGGTGTGTGACTGGGATGTGATGTTCCGGGGGAGATGTGTGACTGGGATGTGATGTCCCTGCGGAAATGGCTGACTGGTATGTGATATCCCAGGGGAGATGTGTGATTGGGATGTGATAACGCAGGGGAGATGGGTGACTGGGATGTGATGTCCCAGGGGAGAAGGGTAACTGGGATGTGATTCCCCAGGGGAGATGTGCGACCGGGGTGTGATGTCCCGAGGGAGATGGTTGACTGGTATGTCATATTCCAGGGGAGATGCGTGACTGGGATATGATTCCCCAGGGGAGATGTGTGATTGGGATGTCATGCCCGGGGGCGGGGACGGTGTTGTGTCTAAAACATGGTGCCAGAGGAGGTGGGGGTGGAAGCAGATACAATAGCCAAGTTTCAATCGACTGGTAGGGATTTCGACTGGCAGGGGCATTGACTTGTAGGGGATGGAGGGAATCAGTCCATTCACTCATTATCATGATTGTACCGCTGGTCTACTGTAAGTTTGGGTAACTTCTTTAACCTCAGGGTCATGCTGTAATGTCCCTGCAGCGCATTGTACAGGGAAATTAACCTTTCCCTGATTTGCAAAAGGGTTCATTTCAGTTTTGCTGATTAGGGGATGTGATCAACGCTGAAAGGAAAGGCACTTTCCAGTAACCACACTGAGCCGGCCAAGGCCAAGAGATTATTCACTCAGTTTCATTACTTCGATGGGCTCCATTTATTTATTGATTTCTAATATAATTTAATTTAGCATTTCACTTAAATCAATTGACTCATTGCTCCTGCCCGTCCCACAGCTCACCAACACTCAATGTAATTAACTGAATGGTTGTGTTCGCTGCACTGTGCACCACGGAATGAATTGCTTTTAGATAGATTAAACAGGCCATCAAAATTCATCAGTTCTGGCAGTCTTGTTTGAGTTGTGACATTGCAGGAAATGTGGATCCTACGTATCAGAGTACAGTGCCAGGGTGCTGGCTCCAGCTACTCTCTGAACCCACTACCTCAACACCACTCCCAAGGTGATTGAAGCTGCTCCTGAAACATTCCGGAAATCTCTGTCCTTCCCCCACCCCCAGCCACTTGTGGGGTCTCTGACCCCTTCTCTCAGCCACTCCCAAAATCTCTCCCCTCCCCGGCACCCTGCCATCAACTCCTGTGATGTTTGACCCCACTCAGTCACTCCTGAAATAAGGCAGTCTGACAACTAAACGGAGACCCACTTCCTTCTGATCCTGAAGCAGACTTCAGCAAATTACTGCAGCCTATTCCACAACTTGACCTGCTGTGTCCGCAACAATTCTAATTTATTGATGTTCTACAGTGAAGGCAAATCCTTTCACACAGATGACAGAACACAATGACACTGTAGGTCAAGATGGACAAGGATTACTGAGATTAACAGGGCACAGGACATTGATCGAAAGCTGTTGCCTCAGCAAGATACCCAATGGTCTCTGAATCATAAACTGCACGACACTACAGATTTACTTGGATTCAAGGGCCTGGAGAGGTTGGGCAGGTCAAGTCTTTATTCCTTGGAATATGTTACTTGATGGGTCACCTCACAGAAGTGCATAAAATCATGAGGGAGGGGCAGTGGGAGAGTGAATTCACACCATCGTTTTCTCAGGGTGGGGAATCAAACACTAGAGAGCAAGTATTTAAGATGAGAGGTTAAAGATTTAAGAGAGACCTGAGGGCAATTTTATCACGCAGAGAGTGGTGTGTATATGAAATCAGCTGTCAGAGTCAGGAGTCATAGAAAAGTACAGCACAGAAACAGGCCCTTCAGCCCATCTATCTGTGCCAAACCATTTTAACTGCCTTCTCCCATCAACCTGCACCAAGACCATAGCCCTCCAAACCCCTACCATCCATGTACTTATCCAAACTTCTCTTAAAACGTTGAAATCGAGTTTGTATGTGCTGGCAGCTCGTTTCACACTCTCATGACCCTCTGAGTGAAGTAGATTCCCCCATGTTCCCCTTGAACTTTTCACCTTTCATCCTTAACCCATGACCTCTAGTTGTAGTCTAATCCAAGCTCAGTGATAAAAGCCAACTTGCACTTACCCTGTCTATACCCCTCATTCCTCCAAGAGGACCACAACCTTGTTGTGGTTTGGAGGTCTGTGTGTGCCTCAGTGACCTGGAGAGCTACGGTGGCTGGAGTCAGGGTTTTATGATCTGGCTCTTGGTAGGGCCATCCATACCAAACAGGTCAAAGGGCAGAGGCCTGACTAAGAGCGGTTCAGCTTAGTTTGGGGGTTCAGCTCAGGGCTAACAACCCTGACTAGTGAAACAAAACTGTTATGGAAACAGCAATGAAAAATCCTTCTACACCTGTGTGTGATGGTATTCCTGAGTCTCCACCCAGAACTGGCATGACTGACGGTAGTGAAAACCAAGCTACTGACACAATGAAGGAAGGCCTGGAAACCACCAGAGATGGAGGATCTTCATGCTGCCCTAAATGCCAGTGGTGTTACAGGCAGGAGAGTAGATACCCCTCATAATTTTGTACACCTCTATCAAATCTACCCTCAATTTTCTACGTTCCAAGGAACAAAGTCCTAACCTATTCAATGTATCCTCATAACTCAGGTCCTCCAGACCCGGCAACATCCTTGTAAATTTTCTCTGTACTCCTTCAGCCTTATTTATAGTTTCCTGTAGGTAGGTGATCACAGTTGCACACAATACTCCAAATTAAGCCTCACAAATGTCTTATAGGGAGTGGTAGAGGCGAGTAAAGTAGCAACATTTAAATAACTTTCGGTTAAGTGCATGGATATCAGAATCAGGTTTATCATGTGACTTGAAATTTGTTAACTTAGCAGCAGCAGTTCAATGCAATACATAATATAGAAGAGAAAAAAATAATAAATAAAATAGAAATTGTAATAAGTAAATCAATTACACTATACATATATTGAATAGATTAAAAATCATGCAAAAACAGAAATACTGTTCATTAAAAAAAAGTGAGGTAGTGTCCAAGGGTTCAATGTCTATTCAGGAATCGGATGGCAGAGGGGAAGAAGCTGTTCCTGAATTGCTGAGTGTGTGCCTTTAGGCTTCTGTACCTCCTACCTGATGGTAACAGTGAGAAAAGGGCATGCCCTGGGTGCTGGAGGTCCTTAATAATGAACGCTGCCTTTCTGAGACACCACTCCCTGAAGATGTCCTGGGTACTTTGTAGGCTAGTTTCTAAGATGGAGCTGATTAAATTTACAATCCTCTGTAGCTTCTTTCGATCCTGTGCAGTAGCCCTCCCATACCAGACAGTGATGCAGCCTGTCAGAATGCTCTCCATGGTAATCTATAGAAGCTTTTGAGTGTATTTGTTGACATACCAAATCCCTTCAAACTCCTAATGAAGTATAGCCGCTGTCTTGCCTTCTTTATGACTACATCGATATGTTGGGACCAGGTGAGATCCTCAGAGATCTTGATACCCAGAAACTTGAAACTGCTCACTCTCTCCACTTCTGATCCCTCTGTGAGGATTGGTATGTGTTCCTTCGTCTTACCCTTCCTGAAGTCCACAACCAGCTCTTTCATCTTACTGACATTTAAAGGATATGGGCTAAACATGGGCAAATGGAACTAGACTGGTGAGGTGGTCAGCATGGACCATTTAGGGACAAAGGGCCTGTTTCTATGCCATACTATTCTATTCATTTGAAAATGCATGAACCAGACAGTGTTTGTTTTTGTTAGAATTGTGAGAGTGAGAAAGCCAGGATAAAATTCAACTATAGCACTTGACTTCTCTGGAAGAGATACATCAAATACAGATTATCACTCCAGATACTCAGCCATGATTTTAACTGTCAAGTTCCAGTTGTGTAAAATCTGAAAGAATGGTAGATTTGTTCGAGTACTTACTGTTTCTGAATCTGACTCTAAAAGATTCATTCTGAAGGGGAAGACAGAGGTTGTGTGGGAAGGAATAGAGTGGGCCCACGCCTGTGGTGAAATGTTGGGCAGGGAGAGTTAACAGAGTGGAAGTATTTAGATTTTACAAAGTTGTTTGACAAGGTGCCACATGTGCATATATTAAGAGCTCATTGTATTGGAGGAAGTCTGTCAGCACGGATTGAAAATGTGGATTAACCCAGGGAACAAGCAGACACTCTAATTGGTAGGCAGGTAAGGAAGGCACATGATATTTTTGTTTTTATTAGTTTTCAAGAGTCAAGAAATTATGTTGCAGTTCTATAGAACAATGGTCAGGCCGCGTCTGGAGTCTTGTTCTTAGTTCCTGTTCCCCCAATCCGGGAAGGATGTGGAGGTTCTGAAGGGGATGCAGAAGAGGTTTAGCAGGGAATTGTCTGGATTAGAGAGCGTGCACTCTAATGAGAGGCTGGACAATCTAGGGTTGTTTTCTCTGGAGTGGTAATCTGATAGAAGTGCATGCAATTGTGAGAGGCATAGACGGAATAAAGAGTCAATGTCTTTTTCCCAGGGTAGAAATGTCCAATTCCAGAGATGCCCGGCATGTGCCACTGGGGTGGTACTGGAGGTGTTTAAGGGGCTCTTAGACAAGCACCTAAAGATGCAGGAAATGAAGGAAAATGGACCATGTGCAGGCAGAGGGATTTTGTGTCATTAGCCTAATTAGTTTGGAACAAGACAGTGGGCTGGAGTGCTGTACTGTTCTGAGGGAAATCTGAGGTGTCACAGGAAGCAAGGTGAATGGGAAGGAAAGAGTTGGAGTTTGTAGGGGGATTCATAGGTACCAGGAAAGAGTGGCAGGGTGAAACAGACCTCTGTATCAGCCCTAAGCGGCCTTTTCACTCTAAACCCACAGCGCCCTGCTTCAGTTTATTTTGTTGATTTACTGAGATACAGTGGGAATTGGCCCTTCTGATCCCTCGAGCCGTGCTACCCAGCAACCCCCCAATTTAACCCTAGCCTAATCACGGGACAAGTTACGATGACCAATTAACCTGCCAACAGGTACATCTTTGGACTGTGGGAGGAAACTCACGTGGTCACAGGGAAAACGTACAAACTCCTTAAGGCAGTGGCAGGAATTGAACCTGGTTTGCCTGTACTGTAAAGCATTGTGCTAACCTCTATGCTACCGTACCTTGGATTTCATTCTATTTTGACTCTAGCATCCCATGAGAAAGACCCATGGGCTATTCCTGCTAAATGCCTCAATGAATTTCCCAGCGATAGATCCAGACTTACGTGGAAGTCATCGTGTGAAATTTTCATCACAAAGGGCATGTTGGGCTCCTCCTTTGCCTCCACAATACATCCGCCCAGCGGAATCACTCCCTGCAAAACAAGATCACAGATCGAGACTATAATTACAATTCAGCAACTACAGCTAGATTCCCAGAACACTGAGTTCAAAATTTTTTTTAAATTTCAAAATATACTTTATTCAAAACTAAAATTATGTACAATAAACCATTCAATGACTCTCAATCCTGTACAGATGTTATTACGGTCTATACATTTCCACATTTTTAGTCACCCACGTGGCACTCAGTTGTTTCACCTTTCCGCCCCATTGTTGAGGGGTATACTCCCCGCCCACTGACCCCTCTCACTCCCACGGGTGGAGAAACCTATACCGTGGTCCTTCCCCACCGGGCCCTTGCGGTGGCTGCACCGAGTTTCAGTGCGTCCCTCAGCACGTACTCCTGCAGCCGAGAATGTGCCAGTCGGCAGCATTCTCCCACCGACATCTCCATGTGCTGGTAGATCATCAAGTTTTGGGCCGACCAAAGAGTGTCTTTCACCGAGTTGATAATCTGCCAGCAGCACCGGATGTTGGTCTCCGTGTGTGCCCCTGGGAACAGCCCGTAGATCAGAGAATCCTCTGTTACACAGCTGCTGGGGATGAAAGGTGACACTAGCCCGTCCATCCTCCTCCACACCCTCTCTGTGAACTGACAGTGCGTAAAGAGGTGGGTCACAGACTCCTCCTCACTGCAGTCCTCCCGTGGGCAGCGGGGTGTGGAGGAGACGTTCCGGGCGTACAGGAGGGATCTGACGGGGAGGGCTCCTCTCACCGACAGCCAGGCGAGGTCCTGGTGCCTGTTGGTGAGATCTGGCGATGAAGCATTTTGCCAGATGAACTGGACGGTCTGCTCAGGGAACCACTCCACTGTGTCCATCACGTTCTTCTCCTGCAGTGCCTGCAGGACATTACGTGCCGACCACTGCCTGATGGCCCTGTGATCAAAGGCGTTGTCCTGGAAGAACTTTTCTATGAAGGACAGGTATGGCGGCAACGACCAGCTGACTGGGGCGTTGCACGGGAGTGGGGCCAGACCCACCCTTCGTAGCCAGGGCGACAGGTAGAACCTGGGCACATAGTGGTACAACCTGATGCAGCCACACACGAAGCTGGCCATCAGGGTGAGGGCGACATTGGGAACGTTTTTGCCCCCATTGTCCAGGGACTTGTGCATGACAGCCCGTATTAGTCTCAGATTCAGCCAAGGTTGCAGAGTGGTATGGAGTATGTCACGTAAACTGAGAGCCATTGACTCAATCCCCATACCACCTGTAAATTACTGTAATTTAAAATGATCTATTGTTGGGAGCAAAGTTATAACCAAAGACTTAGTGGGAGACTAAAAAACTCAAAAAGAGAATGAACTTGATTTTGAGAAAGAATTTGTGTGTTGAGAGGATGTAGGTACAACCCAGAAGATAATCAAATGTGAAGTGTGGAATGTAGATAGTGAAGTGTTGCACTGATAAGATAAAAAAAGAGGGTGGGGTGGCTGGGATACAGAAGGTAGATTGAGTGGAGGAAGCAGGAAGGACAGAGGGAGCGGAGGGGGAGAGAGAGTTATCTGAGTGGGAGAATCTCATTCTCTATGCATTCTGCTGACTTGTGGTTGGCTTCAGATTCCAGCAGCGGCAGATTTTTTTGTATCTCCCTAATATATTGGGCAGTTGGTTTGAGTACTTTGATATTGAACATTATTCCTTTGATTTTGTGTGACCAAGCCCTGAGAGTTTGGTACTATGCAGCGGGTAACTTTGATCTCAGGGTAACAGACCAGCTCTTTAGTAACTGTTCTCTCTTTTCCTGGCTCTGATGTTGGGGACATCGCCCCAGAATCCAGCTCCTGCTTCGTGTTTGGTGCTGGGACATCACCCCCGAATCCAGCTCCTGCCTCATGGTCAGTGATACGGACATCATCCCAGAATCCAGCTCCTGCCTCATGGTCAGTGATACGGACATCATCCCAGAATCCAGCTCCTGTCTCATGGTCAGTGCTGGGACATCACCCCAGAATCCAGCTCCTGCCTCACGGTCGGTGCAGGGACATCACCCCAGAATCCAGCTCCTGTCTCATGGTCAGTGTTGGGACATTACTCCAGAATCCAGCTCCTGCCTCATGGTCAGTGCTGGGACATCACCCCAGAATCCAGCTCCTGTCTCATGGTCAGTGCTGGGACATCACCCCAGTATACAGCTCCTACCTCACGGTCAGTGCTGGGACATCACCCAAAAATCCAGCTCCTCTCTCGAGGTCAGTGCTGGGACATCACCTCAGAATCCAGCTCCTGCCTCATGGTCAGTGCTGGGACATCACACAAGAATCCAGCTCCTGCTTCATGGTCAGTGATAGGGACATCACCCCAGAATCCAGCTCCTGTCTCATGGTCCGTGTTAGGACATCACCCCAGAATCCAGTTTCCGCCTCATGGTCAGCTGTGGGACATCACCCCGTAATCCAGTTCCTTTCTCATGGTCGGTTATAGTGACTGCACCCCAGAATCCAGCTCCTGCCTCATAGTCAGTGCTAGGATATCACTCGGACATCAGCTCCTGTCTCATGGTCAGTGCTGGGACATCACCCCAGAATCCAGCTCCTGCCTCGTGGTCAGTGCTGGGACATCACCCCAGAATCCAGCTCCTGCCTCATAGTCAGTGCTGAGACATCACCCCAGAATCCAGCTCCTGCCTCGTGGTCAGTGCTAGGACATCACCCCAGAATCCAGCACCTGCCTCATGGTCAGTGCTGGGACATCACTCTGGAAAACAGCTCCTGCCTCATGGTCAGTGCAGGAAAATCACCCCAGAATCCAGATCCTGCCTCATGGTCAGTGCTAGGATATCACTCCGAAATCAGCTCCTATCTCATGGTCAGTTCTGGGACATCACCCCAGAATCCAGCTCCTGTCTCATCGTCAGTGTTGGGACATCACCCCAGAATCCAGCTCCTGCCTCGTGGTCAGTGCTGGGACATCACCCCTGAATTCAGCTTGTGTCTCATGGTCGGTGATAGAGACATCAGCCCAGAATCCAGCTCCTGCTTCATGGTCAGTGATAGGGACATCACCACAGAATCTAGCTCCTGCCTCATGGTCAGTGCTGGGACATCACCCCAGAATCCAGCTCCTGCTTCATGGTCAGTGATAGGGACATCACCCCAGAATCCAGCTCCTGCCTCATGGTCAGTACTAGGATATCACTCGGACATTAGCTCCCGTCTCATGGTCAGTGCTGGGACATTACCCCAGAATCCAGCTCCTGCCTCGTGCTCAGTGCTGGGACATCACACCAGAATTCAGCTCCTGCCTCATGGTCAGTGCTGGGACATCACCCCAGAATCCAGCTCCTGCCTCATGGTCAGTGCTAGGTTATCACTCCAAAGTCAGCTCCTGTCTCATGGTCAGTGCTGGGAAATCACCCCAGAATCCAGCTCCTGCCTCATAGTCAGTGCTAGGATATCACTCGGACATCAGCTCCTGTCTCATGGTCAGTGCTGGGACATCACCCCAGAATCCAGCTCCTGCCTCGCGGTCAGTGCTGGGACATCACCCCAGAATCCAGCTCCTGCCTCATGGTCAGTGCTGGGACATCAGCCCAGAATCCAGCTCCTGCCTCATGGTCAATACTAGGACATCATCCCAGAATCCAGCTCCTGCTTCATGGTCAGTGATAGGGACATCACCCCAGAATCCAGCTCCTGACTCATGGTCCGTGTTAGGACATCACCCCAGAATCCAGCTTCTGCCTCATGGTCAGTTGTGGGACATCACCCCGTAATCCAGCTCCTGTCTCATGGTCAGTGATAGTGACATCACCCCAGAATCCAGCTCCTGCCTCATGGTCACTGCTAGGATATCACTCGGACATCAGCTCCTGTCTCATGGTCAGTGCTGGAACATCACCCCAGAATCCAGCTCCTGCCTCGTGGTCAGTGCTGGGACATCACCCCAGAATCCAGCTCCTGCCTCATAGTCAGTGCTGAGACATCACCCCAGAATCCAGCTCCTGCCTCGTGGTCAGTGCTAGGACATCACCCCAGAATCCAGCACCTGCCTCATGGTCAGTGCTGGGACATCACTCTGGAAAACAGCTCCTGCCTCATGGTCAGTGCAGGAAAATCACCCCAGAATCCAGATCCTGCCTCATGGTCAGTGCTAGGATATCACTCCGAAATCAGCTCCTATCTCATGGTCAGTTCTGGGACATCACCCCAGAATCCAGCTCCTGTCTCATCGTCAGTGTTGGGACATCACCCCAGAATCCAGCTCCTGCCTCGTGGTCAGTGCTGGGACATCACCCCTGAATTCAGCTTGTGTCTCATGGTCGGTGATAGAGACATCAGCCCAGAATCCAGCTCCTGCCTCATGGTCAGTGCTGGGACATCACCCCAGAATCCAGCTCCTGCTTCATGGTCAGTGATAGGGACATCACCCCAGAATCCAGCTCCTGCCTCATGGTCAGTACCAGGATATCACTCGGACATTAGCTCCCGTCTCATGGTCAGTGCTGGGACATTACCCCAGAATCCAGCTCCTGCCTCGTGCTCAGTGCTGGGACATCACACCAGAATTCAGCTCCTGCCTCATGGTCAGTGCTGGGACATCACCCCAGAATCCAGCTCCTGCCTCATGGTCAGTGCTAGGTTATCACTCCAAAGTCAGCTCCTGTCTCATGGTCAGTGCTGGGAAATCACCCCAGAATCCAGCTCCTGCCTCATAGTCAGTGCGAGGATATCACTCGGACATCAGCTCCTGTCTCATGGTCAGTGCTGGGACATCACCCCAGAATCCAGCTCCTGCCTCGCGGTCAGTGCTGGGACATCAGCCCAGAATCCAGCTCCTGCCTCATGGTCAATACTAGGACATCATCCCAGAATCCAGCTCCTGCTTCATGGTCAGTGATAGGGACATCACCCCAGAATCCAGCTCCTGACTCATGGTCCGTGTTAGGACATCACCCCAGAATCCAGCTTCTGCCTCATGGTCAGTTGTGGGACATCACCCCGTAATCCAGCTCCTGTCTCATGGTCAGTGATAGTGACATCACCCCAGAATCCAGCTCCTGCCTCATGGTCACTGCTAGGATATCACTCGGACATCAGCTCCTGTCTCATGGTCAGTGCTGGAACATCACCCCAGAATCCAGCTCCTGCCTCGTGGTCAGTGCTGGGACATCACCCCAGAATCCAGCTCCTGCCTCATAGTCAGTGCTGAGACATCACCCCAGAATCCAGCTCCTGCCTCGTGGTCAGTGCTAGGACATCACCCCAGAATCCAGCACCTGCCTCATGGTCAGTGCTGGGACATCACTCTGGAAAACAGCTCCTGCCTCATGGTCAGTGCAGGAAAATCACCCCAGAATCCAGATCCTGCCTCATGGTCAGTGCTAGGATATCACTCCGAAATCAGCTCCTATCTCATGGTCAGTTCTGGGACATCACCCCAGAATCCAGCTCCTGTCTCATCGTCAGTGTTGGGACATCACCCCAGAATCCAGCTCCTGCCTCGTGGTCAGTGCTGGGACATCACCCCTGAATTCAGCTTGTGTCTCATGGTCGGTGATAGAGACATCAGCCCAGAATCCAGCTCCTGCTTCATGGTCAGTGATAGGGACATCACCACAGAATCTAGCTCCTGCCTCATGGTCAGTGCTGGGACATCACCCCAGAATCCAGCTCCTGCTTCATGGTCAGTGATAGGGACATCACCCCAGAATCCAGCTCCTGCCTCATGGTCAGTACCAGGATATCACTCGGACATTAGCTCCCGTCTCATGGTCAGTGCTGGGACATTACCCCAGAATCCAGCTCCTGCCTCGTGCTCAGTGCTGGGACATCACACCAGAATTCAGCTCCTGCCTCATGGTCAGTGCTGGGACATCACCCCAGAATCCAGCTCCTGCCTCATGGTCAGTGCTAGGTTATCACTCCAAAGTCAGCTCCTGTCTCATGGTCAGTGCTGGGAAATCACCCCAGAATCCAGCTCCTGCCTCATAGTCAGTGCTAGGATATCACTCGGACATCAGCTCCTGTCTCATGGTCAGTGCTGGGACATCACCCCAGAATCCAGCTCCTGCCTCGCGGTCAGTGCTGGGACATCACCCCAGAATCCAGCTCCTGCCTCATGGTCAGTGCTGGGACATCAGCCCAGAATCCAGCTCCTGCCTCATGGTCAATATTAGGACATCATCCCAGAATCCAGCTCCTGCTTCATGGTCAGTGATAGGGACATCACCCCAGAATCCAGCTCCTGACTCATGGTCCGTGTTAGGACATCACCCCAGAATCCAGCTTCTGCCTCATGGTCAGTTGTGGGACATCACCCCGTAATCCAGCTCCTGTCTCATGGTCAGTGATAGTGACATCACCCCAGAATCCAGCTCCTGCCTCATGGTCACTGCTAGGATATCACTCGGACATCAGCTCCTGTCTCATGGTCAGTGCTGGGACATCACCCCAGAATCCAGCTCCTTCCTCGTGGTCAGTGCTGGGACATCACCCCAGACTCCAGCTCATGCCTCATGGTCAGTGCTGGGCATCATCCCAGAATCCAGATCCTGCCTCATGGTCAGTGCTGGGACATCACCCCAGAATCCAGGCCTGCCTCGTGGTCAGCGCTGGAACATCACCCCAGAATCCAGATCCTGCCTCGTGGTCAGTGCTGTGACATCACCCCAGAATCCAGCTCATGCCTCATGGTCGGTGCTGGGACATCAGCCCAGAATCCAGCTCCTGCCTCATGGTCAATACTAGGACATCACCCCAGAATCCAGCTCCTGCTTCATGGTCAGTGATAGTGACATCACCCCAGAATCCAGCTGCTGCCTCATGGTCAGTGATAGGGACATCACCCCAGAATCCAGCTCCTGCCTCATGGTCAGTGCTGGGACATCACCCCAGAATCTAGGCCTGCCTCGTGGTCAGCGCTGGAACATGACCCCAGAATCCAGCTCCTGCCTCATGGTCAGTGCTGGGACATCACCCCAGAATCTAGGCCTGCCTCGTGGTCAGCGCTGGAACATGACCCCAGAATCCAGCTCCTGCCTCGTGGTCAGTGCTGGGACATCACCCCAGAATCCAGCTCATGCCTCATGGTCGGTGCTGGGACATCACCCCTGAATTCAGCTTGTGTCTCATGGTCGGTGATAGAGACATCAGCCCAGAATCCAGCTCCTGCTTCATGGTCAGTGATAGGGACATCACCACAGAATCTAGCTCATGCCTCATGGTCAGTGCTGGGACATCACCCCAGAATCCAGCTCCTGCTTCATGGTCAGTGATAGGGACATCACCCCAGAATCCAGCTCCTGCCTCATGGTCAGTACTAGGATATCACTCGGACATCCGCTCCTGTGTCATGGTCAGTGCTGGGACATTACCCCAGAATCCAGCTCCTGCCTCGTGCTCAGTGCTGGGACATCACCCCAGAATTCAGCTCCTGCCTCATGGTCAGTGCTGGGACATCATCCCAGAATCCAGCTCCTGCCTCGTACTCAGTGCTGGGACATCACCCCAGAATCCAGCTCCTGCCTCATGGTCAGTGCTGGGACATCACCCCAGAATCCAGCTCCTGCTTCATGGTCAGTGATAGGGACATCACCACAGAATCTAGCTCCTGCCTCATGGTCAGTGATAGGGACATCACCACAGAATCCAGCTCCTGTCTCATGGTCAGTGTTAGGACATCACCACAGAATCTAGCTCCTGCCTCATGGTCAGTGGTTGCACATCACCCCGGAATCCAGCTCCTGCCTCATGGTCTATACTGGGACATCACTCCAGAATCCAGCTCCTGCCTCATGGTCTATACTGGGACATCACTCCAGAATCCAGCTCCTGCCTCATGGTCAGTGCTGGGACATCAACCCAGACTCCAGCTCCTGTCTCATGGTCAGTGTTAGGACATCACCCCAGAATCCAGCTCCTACCTCGTGGTCAGTGCTGGAAATAACCCAAGAATCCAGCTCCTGCTTCATGGTCAGTGATAGGGACATCACCCCAGAATCCAGCTCCTGTCTCATGGTCCGTGTTAGGACATCACCCCAGAATCCAGCTTCCGCCTCATGGTCAGTTGTGGGACATCACCCCGTAATCCAGTTCCTTTCTCATGGTCGGTTAAAGTGACTGCACCCCAGAATCCAGTTCCTGCCTCATAGTCAGTGCTAGGATATCACTCGGACATCAGCTCCTGTCTCATGGTCAGTGCTGGGACATCACCCCAGAATCCAGCTCCTGCCTCATGGTCAGTGCTGGGACATCAGCCCAGAATCCAGCTCCTGCCTCATGGTCAATACTAGGACATCACCCCGTAATCCAGCTCCTGTCTCATGGTCAGTGATAGTGACATCACCCCAGAATCCAGCTCCTGCCTCATGGTCACTGCTAGGATATCACTCGGACATCAGCTCCTGTCTCATGGTCAGTGCTGGGACATCACCCCAGAATCCAGCTCCTTCCTCGTGGTCAGTGCTGGGACATCACCCCAGAATCCAGCTCATGCCTCATGGTCAGTGCTGGGCATCATCCCAGAATCCAGCTCCTGCCTCATGGTCAGTGCTGGGACATCACCCCAGAATCCAGCTCCAGCCTCGCGGTCAGTGCTGGGACATCACCCCAGAATCCAGCTCCTGCCTCATGGTCAGTGCTGGGACATCAGCCAAGAATCCAGCTCCTGCCTCATGGTCAATACTAGGACATCACCCCAGAATACAGCTCCTGCTTCATGGTCAGTGATAGGGACATCACCCCAGAATCCAGCTCCTGTCTCATGGTCTGTGTTAGGACATCACCCCAGAATCCAGCTTCTGCCTCATGGTCAGTTGTGAGACATCACCCCGTAATCCAGCTCCTGTCTCATGGTCAGTGATAGTGACATCACCCCAGAATCCAGCTCCTGCCTCATGGTCACTGCTAGGATATCACTCGGACATCAGCTCCTGTCTCATGGTCAGTGCTGGGACATCACCCCAGAATCCAGCTCCTGCCTCGTGGTCAGTGCTGGGACATCACCCCAGAATCCAGCTCATGCCTCATGGTCAGTGCTGGGCATCATCCCAGAATCCAGCTCCTGCCTCATGGTCAGTGCTGGGACATCACCCCAGAATCCAGGCCTGCCTCATGGTCAGCGCTGGAAGATCACCCCAGAATCCAGCTCCTGCCTCGTGGTCAGTGCTGGGACATCACCCCAGAATCCAGCTCATGCCTCATGGTCGGTGCTGGGACATCACCCCTGAATTCAGCTTCTGTCTCATGGTCAGTGTTAGGACATCACCCCAGAATCCAGCTCCTGCCTCATGGTCGGTGCTGGGACATCACCCCAGAATCTAGCTCCTGCTTCATGGTCAGTGGTGGGACATCACCACGGAATCCAGCTCCTGTCTCATGATCATTGGTGGGACATCACCCCGGAATCCAGATCCTGTCTCATGGTCGGTGATAGGGACATCACCCCAGCATCCAGCTCCTGCCTCATGGTCAGTACTGGGACATCACTCCAGAATCCAGCTCCTGCCTCATGGTCGTTGATAGTAACATCACCCTAGAATCCAGCTCCTGCCTCACAGTAAGTGCTAGGACATCACCCCAGAATCCAGCTTCCGCCTCATGGTCAGCTGTGGGACATCACCCCGTAATCCAGTTCCTTTCTCATGGTCGGTTATAGTGACTGCACCCCAGAATCCAGCTCCTGCCTCATAGTCAGTGCTAGGATATCACTCGGACATCAGCTCCTGTCTCATGGTCAGTGCTGGGACATCACCCCAGAATCCAGCTCCTGCCTCGTGGTCAGTGCTGGGACATCACCCCAGAATCCAGCTCCTGCCTCATAGTCAGTGCTGAGACATCACCCCAGAATCCAGCTCCTGCCTCGTGGTCAGTGCTAGGACATCACCCCAGAATCCAGCACCTGCCTCATGGTCAGTGCTGGGACATCACTCTGGAAAACAGCTCCTGCCTCATGGTCAGTGCAGGAAAATCACCCCAGAATCCAGATCCTGCCTCATGGTCAGTGCTAGGATATCACTCCGAAATCAGCTCCTATCTCATGGTCAGTTCTGGGACATCACCCCAGAATCCAGCTCCTGTCTCATCGTCAGTGTTGGGACATCACCCCAGAATCCAGCTCCTGCCTCGTGGTCAGTGCTGGGACATCACCCCTGAATTCAGCTTGTGTCTCATGGTCGGTGATAGAGACATCAGCCCAGAATCCAGCTCCTGCTTCATGGTCAGTGATAGGGACATCACCACAGAATCTAGCTCCTGCCTCATGGTCAGTGCTGGGACATCACCCCAGAATCCAGCTCCTGCTTCATGGTCAGTGATAGGGACATCACCCCAGAATCCAGCTCCTGCCTCATGGTCAGTACTAGGATATCACTCGGACATTAGCTCCCGTCTCATGGTCAGTGCTGGGACATTACCCCAGAATCCAGCTCCTGCCTCATGGTCAGTGCTGGGACATCACCCCAGAATCCAGCTCCTGCCTCATGGTCAGTGCTAGGTTATCACTCCAAAGTCAGCTCCTGTCTCATGGTCAGTGCTGGGAAATCACCCCAGAATCCAGCTCCTGCCTCATAGTCAGTGCTAGGATATCACTCGGACATCAGCTCCTGTCTCATGGTCAGTGCTGGGACATCACCCCAGAATCCAGCTCCTGCCTCGCGGTCAGTGCTGGGACATCACCCCAGAATCCAGCTCCTGCCTCATGGTCAGTGCTGGGACATCAGCCCAGAATCCAGCTCCTGCCTCATGGTCAATACTAGGACATCATCCCAGAATCCAGCTCCTGCTTCATGGTCAGTGATAGGGACATCACCCCAGAATCCAGCTCCTGACTCATGGTCCGTGTTAGGACATCACCCCAGAATCCAGCTTCTGCCTCATGGTCAGTTGTGGGACATCACCCCGTAATCCAGCTCCTGTCTCATGGTCAGTGATAGTGACATCACCCCAGAATCCAGCTCCTGCCTCATGGTCACTGCTAGGATATCACTCGGACATCAGCTCCTGTCTCATGGTCAGTGCTGGAACATCACCCCAGAATCCAGCTCCTGCCTCGTGGTCAGTGCTGGGACATCACCCCAGAATCCAGCTCCTGCCTCATAGTCAGTGCTGAGACATCACCCCAGAATCCAGCTCCTGCCTCGTGGTCAGTGCTAGGACATCACCCCAGAATCCAGCTCCTGTCTCATCGTCAGTGTTGGGACATCACCCCAGAATCCAGCTCCTGCCTCGTGGTCAGTGCTGGGACATCACCCCTGAATTCAGCTTGTGTCTCATGGTCGGTGATAGAGACATCAGCCCAGAATCCAGCTCCTGCCTCATGGTCAGTGCTGGGACATCACCCCAGAATCCAGCTCCTGCTTCATGGTCAGTGATAGGGACATCACCCCAGAATCCAGCTCCTGCCTCATGGTCAGTACCAGGATATCACTCGGACATTAGCTCCCGTCTCATGGTCAGTGCTGGGACATTACCCCAGAATCCAGCTCCTGCCTCGTGCTCAGTGCTGGGACATCACACCAGAATTCAGCTCCTGCCTCATGGTCAGTGCTGGGACATCACCCCAGAATCCAGCTCCTGCCTCATGGTCAGTGCTAGGTTATCACTCCAAAGTCAGCTCCTGTCTCATGGTCAGTGCTGGGAAATCACCCCAGAATCCAGCTCCTGCCTCATAGTCAGTGCGAGGATATCACTCGGACATCAGCTCCTGTCTCATGGTCAGTGCTGGGACATCACCCCAGAATCCAGCTCCTGCCTCGCGGTCAGTGCTGGGACATCAGCGCAGAATCCAGCTCCTGCCTCATGGTCAATACTAGGACATCATCCCAGAATCCAGCTCCTGCTTCATGGTCAGTGATAGGGACATCACCCCAGAATCCAGCTCCTGACTCATGGTCCGTGTTAGGACATCACCCCAGAATCCAGCTTCTGCCTCATGGTCAGTTGTGGGACATCACCCCGTAATCCAGCTCCTGTCTCATGGTCAGTGATAGTGACATCACCCCAGAATCCAGCTCCTGCCTCATGGTCACTGCTAGGATATCACTCGGACATCAGCTCCTGTCTCATGGTCAGTGCTGGAACATCACCCCAGAATCCAGCTCCTGCCTCGTGGTCAGTGCTGGGACATCACCCCAGAATCCAGCTCCTGCCTCATAGTCAGTGCTGAGACATCACCCCAGAATCCAGCTCCTGCCTCGTGGTCAGTGCTAGGACATCACCCCAGAATCCAGCACCTGCCTCATGGTCAGTGCTGGGACATCACTCTGGAAAACAGCTCCTGCCTCATGGTCAGTGCAGGAAAATCACCCCAGAATCCAGATCCTGCCTCATGGTCAGTGCTAGGATATCACTCCGAAATCAGCTCCTATCTCATGGTCAGTTCTGGGACATCACCCCAGAATCCAGCTCCTGTCTCATCGTCAGTGTTGGGACATCACCCCAGAATCCAGCTCCTGCCTCGTGGTCAGTGCTGGGACATCACCCCTGAATTCAGCTTGTGTCTCATGGTCGGTGATAGAGACATCAGCCCAGAATCCAGCTCCTGCTTCATGGTCAGTGATAGGGACATCACCACAGAATCTAGCTCCTGCCTCATGGTCAGTGCTGGGACATCACCCCAGAATCCAGCTCCTGCTTCATGGTCAGTGATAGGGACATCACCCCAGAATCCAGCTCCTGCCTCATGGTCAGTACCAGGATATCACTCGGACATTAGCTCCCGTCTCATGGTCAGTGCTGGGACATTACCCCAGAATCCAGCTCCTGCCTCGTGCTCAGTGCTGGGACATCACACCAGAATTCAGCTCCTGCCTCATGGTCAGTGCTGGGACATCACCCCAGAATCCAGCTCCTGCCTCATGGTCAGTGCTAGGTTATCACTCCAAAGTCAGCTCCTGTCTCATGGTCAGTGCTGGGAAATCACCCCAGAATCCAGCTCCTGCCTCATAGTCAGTGCTAGGATATCACTCGGACATCAGCTCCTGTCTCATGGTCAGTGCTGGGACATCACCCCAGAATCCAGCTCCTGCCTCGCGGTCAGTGCTGGGACATCACCCCAGAATCCAGCTCCTGCCTCATGGTCAGTGCTGGGACATCAGCCCAGAATCCAGCTCCTGCCTCATGGTCAATATTAGGACATCATCCCAGAATCCAGCTCCTGCTTCATGGTCAGTGATAGGGACATCACCCCAGAATCCAGCTCCTGACTCATGGTCCGTGTTAGGACATCACCCCAGAATCCAGCTTCTGCCTCATGGTCAGTTGTGGGACATCACCCCGTAATCCAGCTCCTGTCTCATGGTCAGTGATAGTGACATCACCCCAGAATCCAGCTCCTGCCTCATGGTCACTGCTAGGATATCACTCGGACATCAGCTCCTGTCTCATGGTCAGTGCTGGGACATCACCCCAGAATCCAGCTCCTTCCTCGTGGTCAGTGCTGGGACATCACCCCAGACTCCAGCTCATGCCTCATGGTCAGTGCTGGGCATCATCCCAGAATCCAGATCCTGCCTCATGGTCAGTGCTGGGGACATCACCCCAGAATCCAGGCCTGCCTCGTGGTCAGCGCTGGAACATCACCCCAGAATCCAGATCCTGCCTCGTGGTCAGTGCTGTGACATCACCCCAGAATCCAGCTCATGCCTCATGGTCGGTGCTGGGACATCAGCCCAGAATCCAGCTCCTGCCTCATGGTCAATACTAGGACATCACCCCAGAATCCAGCTCCTGCTTCATGGTCAGTGATAGTGACATCACCCAGAATCCAGCTGCTGCCTCATGGTCAGTGATAGGGACATCACCCCAGAATCCAGCTCCTGCCTCATGGTCAGTGCTGGGACATCACCCCAGAATCTAGCCTGCCTCGTGGTCAGCGCTGGAACATGACCCCAGAATCCAGCTCCTGCCTCGTGGTCAGTGCTGGGACATCACCCCAGAATCCAGCTCATGCCTCATGGTCGGTGCTGGGACATCACCCCTGAATTCAGCTTGTGTCTCATGGTCGGTGATAGAGACATCAGCCCAGAATCCAGCTCCTGCTTCATGGTCAGTGATAGGGACATCACCACAGAATCTAAGCTCATGCCTCATGGTCAGTGCTGGGACATCACCCCAGAATCCAGCTCCTGCTTCATGGTCAGTGATAGGGACATCACCCCAGAATCCAGCTCCTGCCTCATGGTCAGTACTAGGATATCACTCGGACATCCGCTCCTGTGTCATGGTCAGTGCTGGGACATTACCCCAGAATCCAGCTCCTGCCTCGTGCTCAGTGCTGGGACATCACCCCAGAATTCAGCTCCTGCCTCATGGTCAGTGCTGGGACATCATCCCAGAATCCAGCTCCTGCCTCGTACTCAGTGCTGGGACATCACCCCAGAAACCAGCTCCTGCCTCATGGTCAGTGCTGGGACATCACCCCAGAATCCAGCTCCTGCTTCATGGTCAGTGATAGGGACATCACCACAGAATCTAGCTCCTGCCTCATGGTCAGTGATAGGGACATCACCACAGAATCCAGCTCCTGTCTCATGGTCAGTGTTAGGACATCACCACAGAATCTAGCTCCTGCCTCATGGTCAGTGGTTGCACATCACCCCGGAATCCAGCTCCTGCCTCATGGTCTATACTGGGACATCACTCCAGAATCCAGCTCCTGCCTCATGGTCTATACTGGGACATCACTCCAGAATCCAGCTCCTGCCTCATGGTCAGTGCTGGGACATCAACCCAGACTCCAGCTCCTGTCTCATGGTCAGTGTTAGGACATCACCCCAGAATCCAGCTCCTACCTCGTGGTCAGTGCTGGAAATAACCCAAGAATCCAGCTCCTGCTTCATGGTCAGTGATAGGGACATCACCCCAGAATCCAGCTCCTGTCTCATGGTCCGTGTTAGGACATCACCCCAGAATCCAGCTTCCGCCTCATGGTCAGTTGTGGGACATCACCCCGTAATCCAGTTCCTTTCTCATGGTCGGTTAAAGTGACTGCACCCCAGAATCCAGTTCCTGCCTCATAGTCAGTGCTAGGATATCACTCGGACATCAGCTCCTGTCTCATGGTCAGTGCTGGGACATCACCCCAGAATCCAGCTCCTGCCTCATGGTCAGTGCTGGGACATCAGCCCAGAATCCAGCTCCTGCCTCATGGTCAATACTAGGACATCACCCCGTAATCCAGCTCCTGTCTCATGGTCAGTGATAGTGACATCACCCCAGAATCCAGCTCCTGCCTCATGGTCACTGCTAGGATATCACTCGGACATCAGCTCCTGTCTCATGGTCAGTGCTGGGACATCACCCCAGAATCCAGCTCCTTCCTCGTGGTCAGTGCTGGGACATCACCCCAGAATCCAGCTCATGCCTCATGGTCAGTGCTGGGCATCATCCCAGAATCCAGCTCCTGCCTCATGGTCAGTGCTGGGACATCACCCCAGAATCCAGCTCCAGCCTCGCGGTCAGTGCTGGGACATCACCCCAGAATCCAGCTCCTGCCTCATGGTCAGTGCTGGGACATCAGCCAAGAATCCAGCTCCTGCCTCATGGTCAATACTAGGACATCACCCAGAATACAGCTCCTGCTTCATGGTCAGTGATAGGGACATCACCCCAGAATCCAGCTCCTGTCTCATGGTCTGTGTTAGGACATCACCCCAGAATCCAGCTTCTGCCTCATGGTCAGTTGTGAGACATCACCCCGTAATCCAGCTCCTGTCTCATGGTCAGTGATAGTGACATCACCCCAGAATCCAGCTCCTGCCTCATGGTCACTGCTAGGATATCACTCGGACATCAGCTCCTGTCTCATGGTCAGTGCTGGGACATCACCCCAGAATCCCAGCTCCTGCCTCGTGGTCAGTGCTGGGACATCACCCAGAATCCAGCTCATGCCTCATGGTCAGTGCTGGGCATCATCCCAGAATCCAGCTCCTGCCTCATGGTCAGTGCTGGGACATCACCCAGAATCCAGGCCTGCCTCATGGTCAGCGCTGGAAGATCACCCCAGAATCCAGCTCCTGCCTCGTGGTCAGTGCTGGGACATCACCCCAGAATCCAGCTCATGCCTCATGGTCGGTGCTGGGACATCACCCCTGAATTCAGCTTCTGTCTCATGGTCAGTGTTAGGACATCACCCCAGAATCCAGCTCCTGCCTCATGGTCGGTGCTGGGACATCACCCCAGAATCTAGCTCCTGCTTCATGGTCAGTGGTGGGACATCACCACGGAATCCAGCTCCTGTCTCATGATCATTGGTGGGACATCACCCCGAATCCAGATCCTGTCTCATGGTCGGTGATAGGGACATCACCCCAGCATCCAGCTCCTGCCTCATGGTCAGTACTGGGACATCACTCCAGAATCCAGCTCCTGCCTCATGGTCGTTGATAGTAACATCACCCTAGAATCCAGCTCCTGCCTCACAGTAAGTGCTAGGACATCACCCCAGAATCCAGCTTCTGCCTCATGGTCAGTTGTGAGAGATCACCCCGTAATCCAGCTCCTTTCTCATGGTCGGTGATAGTAACATCACCCCAGAATCCAGCTCCGGCCTCATGGTCAGTACTAGGATATCACTCGGACATCCGCTCCTGTCTCATGGTCAATGCTGGGACATTACCCCAGAATCCAGCTCCTGCCACGTGCTCAGTGCTGGGACATCACCACAGAATTCAGCTCCTGCCTCATGGTCAGTGCTCGGACATCATCCAGAATCCAGCTCCTGCCTCGTACTCAGTGCTGGGACATCACCCCAGAAACCAGCTCCTGCCTCATGGTCAGTGCTAGGTTATCACTCCAAAGTCAGCTCCTGTCTCATGGTCAGTGCTGGGAAATCACCCCAGAATCCAGCTCCTGCTTCATGGTCAGTGATAGGGGACATCACCACAGAATCTAGCTCCTGCCTCATGGTCAGTGGTTGCACATCACCCCGGAATCCAGCTCCTGCCTCATGGTCTATACTGGAACATCACTCCAGAATCCAGCTCCTGCCTCATGGTCAGTGCTGGGACATCAACCCAGACTCCAGCTCCTGTCTCATGGTCAGTGTTAGGACATCACCCCAGAATCCAGCTCCTGACTCATCGTCAGTGTTGGGATATCACCCAGAATCCAGCTCCTGCCTCGTGGTCAGTGCTGGGACATCACAAAAGAATCCAGCTCCTACTTCATGGTCAGTGATAGGGACATCACCCCAGAATCCAGCTCCTGTCTCATGGTCCGTGTTAGGACATCACCCCAGAATCCAGCTTCTGCCTCATGGTCAGCTGTGGGACATCACCCCGTAATCCAGTTCCTTTCTCATGGTCGGTTATACTGACTGCACCCCAGAATCCAGCTCCTGCCTCATGGTCAGTGCTAGGTTATCACTCCAAAGTCAGCACCTGTCTCATGGTCAGTGCTGGGAAATCACCCCAGAATCCAGCTCCTGCCTCATGGTCAGTGCAAGGTTATCACTCCGAAGTCAGCTCCTGTCTCATGGTCAGTGCTGGGACATCACCCCAGAATCCAGCTCCTGCTTCATGGTCAGTGATAGGGACATCACCTCAGAATCCAGCTCCTGTCTCATGGTCAGTGTTAGGACATCACCCCAGAATCCAGCTCCAGTCTCATCGTCAGTGTTGGGACATCACCCCAGAATCCAGCTCCTACCTCGTGGTCAGTGCTGGAAATCACCCAAGAATCCAGCTCCTGCTTCATGGTCAGTGATAGGGACATCACCCCAGAATCCAGCTCCTGTCTCATGGTCCGTGTTAGGACATCACCCCAGAATCCAGCTTCCGCCTCATGGTCAGTTGTGGGACATCACCCCGTAATCCAGTTCCTTTCTCATGGTCGGTTATAGTGACTGCACCCCAGAATCCAGCTCCTGCCTCATAGTCAGTGCTAGGATATCACTCGGACATCAGCTCCTGTCTCATGGTCAGTGCTGGGACATCACCCCAGAATCCAGCTCCTGCCACGTGGTCAGTGCTGGGACATCACCCCAGAATCCAGCTCCTGCCTCATAGTCAGTGCTGGGACATCACCCCAGAATCCAGCTCCTGCCTCGTGGTCAGTGCTAGGACATCACCCCAGAATCCAGCACCTGCCTCATGGTCAGTGCTGGGACATCACTCTGGAATACAGCTCCTGCCTAATGGTCAGTGCAGGAACATCACCCCAGAATCCAGCTCCTGCCTCATGGTCAGTGCTGGGACGTCACCCCAGAATCCAGGCCTGCCTCGTGGTCAGCGCTGCAACATGACCCCAGAATCCAGCTCCTGCCTCGTGGTCAGTGCTGGGACATCACCCCAGAATCCAGCTCATGCCTCATGGTCGGTGCTGGGACATCACCCCTGAATTCAGCTTGTGTCTCATGGTCGGTGATAGAGACATCAGCCCAGAATCCAGCTCCTGCTTCATGGTCAGTGATAGGGACATCACCACAGAATCTAGCTCATGCCTCATGGTCAGTGCTGGGACATCACCCCAGAATCCAGCTCCTGCCTCGCGGTCAGTGCTGGGACATCAGCGCAGAATCCAGCTCCTGCCTCATGGTCAATACTAGGACATCATCCCAGAATCCAGCTCCTGCTTCATGGTCAGTGATAGGGACATCACCCCAGAATCCAGCTCCTGACTCATGGTCCGTGTTAGGACATCACCCCAGAATCCAGCTTCTGCCTCATGGTCAGTTGTGGGACATCACCCCGTAATCCAGCTCCTGTCTCATGGTCAGTGATAGTGACATCACCCCAGAATCCAGCTCCTGCCTCATGGTCACTGCTAGGATATCACTCGGACATCAGCTCCTGTCTCATGGTCAGTGCTGGAACATCACCCCAGAATCCAGCTCCTGCCTCGTGGTCAGTGCTGGGACATCACCCCAGAATCCAGCTCCTGCCTCATAGTCAGTGCTGAGACATCACCCCAGAATCCAGCTCCTGCCTCGTGGTCAGTGCTAGGACATCACCCCAGAATCCAGCACCTGCCTCATGGTCAGTGCTGGGACATCACTCTGGAAAACAGCTCCTGCCTCATGGTCAGTGCAGGAAAATCACCCCAGAATCCAGATCCTGCCTCATGGTCAGTGCTAGGATATCACTCCGAAATCAGCTCCTATCTCATGGTCAGTTCTGGGACATCACCCCAGAATCCAGCTCCTGTCTCATCGTCAGTGTTGGGACATCACCCCAGAATCCAGCTCCTGCCTCGTGGTCAGTGCTGGGACATCACCCCTGAATTCAGCTTGTGTCTCATGGTCGGTGATAGAGACATCAGCCCAGAATCCAGCTCCTGCTTCATGGTCAGTGATAGGGACATCACCACAGAATCTAGCTCCTGCCTCATGGTCAGTGCTGGGACATCACCCCAGAATCCAGCTCCTGCTTCATGGTCAGTGATAGGGACATCACCCCAGAATCCAGCTCCTGCCTCATGGTCAGTACCAGGATATCACTCGGACATTAGCTCCCGTCTCATGGTCAGTGCTGGGACATTACCCCAGAATCCAGCTCCTGCCTCGTGCTCAGTGCTGGGACATCACACCAGAATTCAGCTCCTGCCTCATGGTCAGTGCTGGGACATCACCCCAGAATCCAGCTCCTGCCTCATGGTCAGTGCTAGGTTATCACTCCAAAGTCAGCTCCTGTCTCATGGTCAGTGCTGGGAAATCACCCCAGAATCCAGCTCCTGCCTCATAGTCAGTGCTAGGATATCACTCGGACATCAGCTCCTGTCTCATGGTCAGTGCTGGGACATCACCCCAGAATCCAGCTCCTGCCTCGCGGTCAGTGCTGGGACATCACCCCAGAATCCAGCTCCTGCCTCATGGTCAGTGCTGGGACATCAGCCCAGAATCCAGCTCCTGCCTCATGGTCAATATTAGGACATCATCCCAGAATCCAGCTCCTGCTTCATGGTCAGTGATAGGGACATCACCCCAGAATCCAGCTCCTGACTCATGGTCCGTGTTAGGACATCACCCCAGAATCCAGCTTCTGCCTCATGGTCAGTTGTGGGACATCACCCCGTAATCCAGCTCCTGTCTCATGGTCAGTGATAGTGACATCACCCCAGAATCCAGCTCCTGCCTCATGGTCACTGCTAGGATATCACTCGGACATCAGCTCCTGTCTCATGGTCAGTGCTGGGACATCACCCCAGAATCCAGCTCCTTCCTCGTGGTCAGTGCTGGGACATCACCCCAGACTCCAGCTCATGCCTCATGGTCAGTGCTGGGCATCATCCCAGAATCCAGATCCTGCCTCATGGTCAGTGCTGGGACATCACCCCAGAATCCAGGCCTGCCTCGTGGTCAGCGCTGGAACATCACCCCAGAATCCAGATCCTGCCTCGTGGTCAGTGCTGTGACATCACCCCAGAATCCAGCTCATGCCTCATGGTCGGTGCTGGGACATCAGCCCAGAATCCAGCTCCTGCCTCATGGTCAATACTAGGACATCACCCCAGAATCCAGCTCCTGCTTCATGGTCAGTGATAGTGACATCACCCCAGAATCCAGCTGCTGCCTCATGGTCAGTGATAGGGACATCACCCCAGAATCCAGCTCCTGCCTCATGGTCAGTGCTGGGACATCACCCCAGAATCTAGGCCTGCCTCGTGGTCAGCGCTGGAACATGACCCCAGAATCCAGCTCCTGCCTCGTGGTCAGTGCTGGGACATCACCCCAGAATCCAGCTCATGCCTCATGGTCGGTGCTGGGACATCACCCCTGAATTCAGCTTGTGTCTCATGGTCGGTGATAGAGACATCAGCCCAGAATCCAGCTCCTGCTTCATGGTCAGTGATAGGGACATCACCACAGAATCTAGCTCATGCCTCATGGTCAGTGCTGGGACATCACCCCAGAATCCAGCTCCTGCTTCATGGTCAGTGATAGGGACATCACCCCAGAATCCAGCTCCTGCCTCATGGTCAGTACTAGGATATCACTCGGACATCCGCTCCTGTGTCATGGTCAGTGCTGGGACATTACCCCAGAATCCAGCTCCTGCCTCGTGCTCAGTGCTGGGACATCACCCCAGAATTCAGCTCCTGCCTCATGGTCAGTGCTGGGACATCATCCCAGAATCCAGCTCCTGCCTCGTACTCAGTGCTGGGACATCACCCCAGAATCCAGCTCCTGCCTCATGGTCAGTGCTGGGACATCACCCCAGAATCCAGCTCCTGCTTCATGGTCAGTGATAGGGACATCACCACAGAATCTAGCTCCTGCCTCATGGTCAGTGATAGGGACATCACCACAGAATCCAGCTCCTGTCTCATGGTCAGTGTTAGGACATCACCACAGAATCTAGCTCCTGCCTCATGGTCAGTGGTTGCACATCACCCCGGAATCCAGCTCCTGCCTCATGGTCTATACTGGGACATCACTCCAGAATCCAGCTCCTGCCTCATGGTCTATACTGGGACATCACTCCAGAATCCAGCTCCTGCCTCATGGTCAGTGCTGGGACATCAACCCAGACTCCAGCTCCTGTCTCATGGTCAGTGTTAGGACATCACCCCAGAATCCAGCTCCTACCTCGTGGTCAGTGCTGGAAATAACCCAAGAATCCAGCTCCTGCTTCATGGTCAGTGATAGGGACATCACCCCAGAATCCAGCTCCTGTCTCATGGTCCGTGTTAGGACATCACCCCAGAATCCAGCTTCCGCCTCATGGTCAGTTGTGGGACATCACCCCGTAATCCAGTTCCTTTCTCATGGTCGGTTAAAGTGACTGCACCCCAGAATCCAGTTCCTGCCTCATAGTCAGTGCTAGGATATCACTCGGACATCAGCTCCTGTCTCATGGTCAGTGCTGGGACATCACCCCAGAATCCAGCTCCTGCCTCATGGTCAGTGCTGGGACATCAGCCCAGAATCCAGCTCCTGCCTCATGGTCAATACTAGGACATCACCCCGTAATCCAGCTCCTGTCTCATGGTCAGTGATAGTGACATCACCCCAGAATCCAGCTCCTGCCTCATGGTCACTGCTAGGATATCACTCGGACATCAGCTCCTGTCTCATGGTCAGTGCTGGGACATCACCCCAGAATCCAGCTCCTTCCTCGTGGTCAGTGCTGGGACATCACCCCAGAATCCAGCTCATGCCTCATGGTCAGTGCTGGGCATCATCCCAGAATCCAGCTCCTGCCTCATGGTCAGTGCTGGGACATCACCCCAGAATCCAGCTCCAGCCTCGCGGTCAGTGCTGGGACATCACCCCAGAATCCAGCTCCTGCCTCATGGTCAGTGCTGGGACATCAGCCAAGAATCCAGCTCCTGCCTCATGGTCAATACTAGGACATCACCCCAGAATACAGCTCCTGCTTCATGGTCAGTGATAGGGACATCACCCCAGAATCCAGCTCCTGTCTCATGGTCTGTGTTAGGACATCACCCCAGAATCCAGCTTCTGCCTCATGGTCAGTTGTGAGACATCACCCCGTAATCCAGCTCCTGTCTCATGGTCAGTGATAGTGACATCACCCCAGAATCCAGCTCCTGCCTCATGGTCACTGCTAGGATATCACTCGGACATCAGCTCCTGTCTCATGGTCAGTGCTGGGACATCACCCCAGAATCCAGCTCCTGCCTCGTGGTCAGTGCTGGGACATCACCCCAGAATCCAGCTCATGCCTCATGGTCAGTGCTGGGCATCATCCCAGAATCCAGCTCCTGCCTCATGGTCAGTGCTGGGACATCACCCCAGAATCCAGGCCTGCCTCATGGTCAGCGCTGGAAGATCACCCCAGAATCCAGCTCCTGCCTCGTGGTCAGTGCTGGGACATCACCCCAGAATCCAGCTCATGCCTCATGGTCGGTGCTGGGACATCACCCCTGAATTCAGCTTCTGTCTCATGGTCAGTGTTAGGACATCACCCCAGAATCCAGCTCCTGCCTCATGGTCGGTGCTGGGACATCACCCCAGAATCTAGCTCCTGCTTCATGGTCAGTGGTGGGACATCACCACGGAATCCAGCTCCTGTCTCATGATCATTGGTGGGACATCACCCCGGAATCCAGATCCTGTCTCATGGTCGGTGATAGGGACATCACCCCAGCATCCAGCTCCTGCCTCATGGTCAGTACTGGGACATCACTCCAGAATCCAGCTCCTGCCTCATGGTCGTTGATAGTAACATCACCCTAGAATCCAGCTCCTGCCTCACAGTAAGTGCTAGGACATCACCCCAGAATCCAGCTTCTGCCTCATGGTCAGTTGTGAGAGATCACCCCGTAATCCAGCTCCTTTCTCATGGTCGGTGATAGTAACATCACCCCAGAATCCAGCTCCGGCCTCATGGTCAGTACTAGGATATCACTCGGACATCCGCTCCTGTCTCATGGTCAATGCTGGGACATTACCCCAGAATCCAGCTCCTGCCACGTGCTCAGTGCTGGGACATCACCACAGAATTCAGCTCCTGCCTCATGGTCAGTGCTCGGACATCATCCCAGAATCCAGCTCCTGCCTCGTACTCAGTGCTGGGACATCACCCCAGAAACCAGCTCCTGCCTCATGGTCAGTGCTAGGTTATCACTCCAAAGTCAGCTCCTGTCTCATGGTCAGTGCTGGGAAATCACCCCAGAATCCAGCTCCTGCTTCATGGTCAGTGATAGGGACATCACCACAGAATCTAGCTCCTGCCTCATGGTCAGTGGTTGCACATCACCCCGGAATCCAGCTCCTGCCTCATGGTCTATACTGGAACATCACTCCAGAATCCAGCTCCTGCCTCATGGTCAGTGCTGGGACATCAACCCAGACTCCAGCTCCTGTCTCATGGTCAGTGTTAGGACATCACCCCAGAATCCAGCTCCTGACTCATCGTCAGTGTTGGGATATCACCCCAGAATCCAGCTCCTGCCTCGTGGTCAGTGCTGGGACATCACAAAAGAATCCAGCTCCTACTTCATGGTCAGTGATAGGGACATCACCCCAGAATCCAGCTCCTGTCTCATGGTCCGTGTTAGGACATCACCCCAGAATCCAGCTTCTGCCTCATGGTCAGCTGTGGGACATCACCCCGTAATCCAGTTCCTTTCTCATGGTCGGTTATACTGACTGCACCCCAGAATCCAGCTCCTGCCTCATGGTCAGTGCTAGGTTATCACTCCAAAGTCAGCACCTGTCTCATGGTCAGTGCTGGGAAATCACCCCAGAATCCAGCTCCTGCCTCATGGTCAGTGCAAGGTTATCACTCCGAAGTCAGCTCCTGTCTCATGGTCAGTGCTGGGACATCACCCCAGAATCCAGCTCCTGCTTCATGGTCAGTGATAGGGACATCACCTCAGAATCCAGCTCCTGTCTCATGGTCAGTGTTAGGACATCACCCCAGAATCCAGCTCCAGTCTCATCGTCAGTGTTGGGACATCACCCCAGAATCCAGCTCCTACCTCGTGGTCAGTGCTGGAAATCACCCAAGAATCCAGCTCCTGCTTCATGGTCAGTGATAGGGACATCACCCCAGAATCCAGCTCCTGTCTCATGGTCCGTGTTAGGACATCACCCCAGAATCCAGCTTCCGCCTCATGGTCAGTTGTGGGACATCACCCCGTAATCCAGTTCCTTTCTCATGGTCGGTTATAGTGACTGCACCCCAGAATCCAGCTCCTGCCTCATAGTCAGTGCTAGGATATCACTCGGACATCAGCTCCTGTCTCATGGTCAGTGCTGGGACATCACCCCAGAATCCAGCTCCTGCCACGTGGTCAGTGCTGGGACATCACCCCAGAATCCAGCTCCTGCCTCATAGTCAGTGCTGGGACATCACCCCAGAATCCAGCTCCTGCCTCGTGGTCAGTGCTAGGACATCACCCCAGAATCCAGCACCTGCCTCATGGTCAGTGCTGGGACATCACTCTGGAATACAGCTCCTGCCTAATGGTCAGTGCAGGAACATCACCCCAGAATCCAGCTCCTGCCTCATGGTCAGTGCTGGGACGTCACCCCAGAATCCAGGCCTGCCTCGTGGTCAGCGCTGCAACATGACCCCAGAATCCAGCTCCTGCCTCGTGGTCAGTGCTGGGACATCACCCCAGAATCCAGCTCATGCCTCATGGTCGGTGCTGGGACATCACCCCTGAATTCAGCTTGTGTCTCATGGTCGGTGATAGAGACATCAGCCCAGAATCCAGCTCCTGCTTCATGGTCAGTGATAGGGACATCACCACAGAATCTAGCTCATGCCTCATGGTCAGTGCTGGGACATCACCCCAGAATCCAGCTCCTGCTTCATGGTCAGTGATAGGGACATCACCCCAGAATCCAGCTCCTGCCTCATGGTCAGTACTAGGATATCACTCGGTCATCCGCTCCTGTCTCATGGTCAGTGCTGGGACATTACCCCAGAATCCAGCTCCTGCCTCGTGGTCAGTGCTGGGCATCATCCCAGAATCCAGCTCCTGCCTCATGGTCAGTGCTGGGACGTCACCCCAGAATCCAGGCCTGCCTCGTGGTCAGCGCTGGAACATGACCCCAGAATCCAGCTCCTGCCTCGTGGTCAGTGCTGGGACATCACCCCAGAATCCAGCTCATGCCTCATGGTCGGTGCTGGGACATCACCCCTGAATTCAGCTTGTGTCTCATGGTCGGTGATAGAGACATCAGCCCAGAATCCAGCTCCTGCCTCATGGTCAGTGCTAGGTTATCACTCCAAAGTCAGCTCCTGTCTCATGGTCAGTGCTGGGAAATCACCCCAGAATCCAGCTCCTGCCTCATGGTCAGTGCAAGGTTATCACTCCGAAGTCAGCTCCTGTCTCATTGTCAGTGCTGGGACATCACCCCAGAATCCAGCTCCTCCTTCATGGTCAGTGATAGGGACATCACCTCAGAATCCAGCTCCTGTCTCATGCTCAGTGTTAGGACATCACCACAGAATCTAGCTCCTGCCTCATGGTCAGTGGTTGCACATCACCACGGACTCCAGCTCCTGTCTCATGGTCAGTGCTGGGACATCACCCCAGAATCCAGATCCTGCCTCATGGTCAGTGCTAGGATATCACTCTGAAATCAGCTCCTGTCTCATGGTCAGTACTGGGACATCACCCCAGAATCCAGCTCCTACCTCATGGTCAGTGCTGGGACATCACCCCAGAATCCAGCTCCTGCCTTGTTGTCAGTGCTGGGACATCACCCCAGAATCCAGCTCCTGCTTCATGGTCAGTGCTGGGACATCACCCCAGAATCCAGCTCCTGCCTCGCGGTCAGTGCTGGGACATCACCCCAGAATCCAGCTCCTGCTTCATGGTCAGTGATAGGGACATCACCCCAGAATCCAGCTCCTGTCTCATGGTCCGTGTTAGGACATCACCCCAGAATCCAGCTGCTGCCTCATGGTCAGTTGTGGGACATCACCCCGTAATCCAGCTCCTGTCTCATGGTCTGTGATAGTGACATCACCCCAGAATCCAGCTCCTGCCTCATGGTCACTGCTAGGATATCACTCGGACATCAGCTCCTGTCTCATGGTCAGTGCTGGGACATTACCCCAGAATCCAGCTCCTGCCTCGTAGTCAGTGCTGGGACATCACCCCAGAATCCAGCTCATGCCTCATGGTCAGTGCTGGGCATCATCCCAGAATCCAGCTCCTGCCTCATGGTCAGTGCTGGGACATCACCCCAGAATCCAGGCCTGCCTCGTGGTCAGCGCTGGAACATCACCCCAGAATCCAGCTTCCGCCTCATGGTCAGTTGTGGGACATCACCCCGTAATCCAGTTCCTTTCTCATGGTCGGTTATAGTGACTGCACCCCAGAATCCAGCTCCTGCCTCATAGTCAGTGCTAGGATATCACTCGGACATTAGCTCCTGTCTCATGGTCAGTGCTGGGACATCACCCCAGAATCCAGCTCCTGCCTCGTGGTCAGTGCTGGGACATCACCCCAGAATCCAGCTCCTGCCTCATAGTCAGTGATGGGACATCACCCCAGAATCCAGCTCCTGCCTCATGGTCAGTGCTAGGACATCACCCCAGAATCCAGCACCTGCCTCATGATCAGTGCTGGGACATCACTCTGGAAAACAGCTCCTGCCTCATGGTCAGTGCAGGAACATCACCACAGAATCCAGATCCTGCCTCATGGTCAGTGCTAGGATATCACTCCGAAATCAGCTCCAATCTCATGGTCAGTTCTGGGACATCACCCCAGGATTCAGCTCCTGTCTCATAGTCAATGCTGGGACATCACCCCAGAATCCAGCTCCTGCCTCCTGGTCAGTGCTGGGACATCACCCCAGAATCCAGCTCCTGCTTCATGGTCAGTGCTGGGACATCACCCCAGAATCCAGCTCCTGCCTCGCGGTCAGTGCTGGGACATCACCCCAAAATCCAGCTCCTGCCTCATGGTCAGTGCTGGGACATCAGCGCAGAATCCAGCTCCTGCCTCATGGTCAATACTAAGACATCACCCCAGAATCCAGCTCCTGCTTCATGGTCAGTGATAGGGACATCACCCCAGAATCCAGCTCCTGTCTCATGGTCCGTGTTAGGACATCACCCCAGAATCCAGCTTCTGCCTCATGGTCAGTTGTGGGACATCACCCCGTAATCCAGCTCCTGTCTCATGGTCAGTGATAGTGACATCACCCCAGAATCCAGCTCCTGCCTCATGGTCACTGCTAGGATATCACTCGGACATCAGCTCCTGTCTCATGGTCAGTGCTGGGACATCACCCCAGAATCCAGCTCCTTCCTCGTGGTCAGTGCTGGGACATCACCCCAGAATCCTGCTCATGCCTCATGGTCAGTGCTGGGCATCATCCCAGAATCCAGCTCCTGCCTCATGGTCAGTGCTGGGACATCACCCCAGAATCCAGGCCTGCCTCGTGGTCAGCGCTGGAACATCACCCCAGAATCCAGCTCCTGCCTCGTGGTCAGTGCTGTGACATCACCCCAGAATCCAGCTCATGCCTCATGGTCGGTGCTGGGACATCACCCCTGAATTCAGCTTGTGTCTCATGGTCGGTGATAGAGACATCAGCCCAGAATCCAGCTCCTGATTCATGGTCAGTGATCGGGACATCACCACAGAATCTAGCTCCTGCCTCATGGTCTGTGCTGGGACATCACCCCAGAATCCAGCTCCTGCTTCATGGTCAGTGATAGGGACATCACCCCAGAATCCAGCTCCTGTCTCATCGTCAGTGTTGGGACATCACCCCAGAATCCAGCTCCTGCCTCGTGGTCAGTGCTGGGACATCATCCCAGAATCCAGCTCCTGCCTCATGGTCAGTGCTGGGACATCACCCAAGAATCCAGCTCCTGCTTCATGGTCAGTGATAGGGACATCACCTCAGAATCCAGCTCCTGTCTCATGGTCCGTGTTAGGACATCACCCCAGAATCCAGCTTCTGCCTCATGGTCAGTTGTGGGACATCACCCCGTAATCCATCTCCTTTCTCATGGTCGGTTATAGTGACTTCAACACAGAATCCAGCTCCGGCCTCATGGTCAGTACTAGGATATCACTCGGACATCAGCTCCTGCCTCATGGTCAGTGCTGGGACATCACTCGGACATCAGCTCCTGTCTCATGGTCAGTGTTAGGACATCACCCCAGAATCCAGCTCCTGTCTCATCGTCAGTGTTGGGACATCACCCCAGAATCCAGCTCCTGCCTCGTGGTCAGTGCTGGGACATCACCCCAGAATCCAGCTCCTGCCTCATGGTCAGTGCTAGGACATCACCCAAGAATCCAGCTCCTGCTTCATGGTCACTGATCGGGACATCACCTCAGAATCCAGCTCCTGTCTCAAGGTCCGTGCTAGGACATCACCCCAGAATCCAGCTTCTGCCTCATGGTCAGTTGTGGGACATCACCCCGCAATCCAGCTCCTTTCTCATGGTCGGTTATAGTGACTTCACCCCAGAATCCAGCTCCTGCCTCATAGTCAGTGCTAGGATATCACTCGGACATCAGCTCCTGTCTCATGGTCAGTGCTGGGACATCACCCCAGAATCCAGCTCCTGCCTCGTGGTCAGTGCTGGGACATCACTCTGGAATACAGCTCCTGCCTCATCGTCAGTGCTGGGACATCACCCCAGACTCCAGCTCATGCCTCATGGTCAGTGCTGGGCATCATCCCAGAATCCAGATCCTGCCTCATGGTCAGTGCTGGGACATCACCCCAGAATCCAGGCCTGCCTCGTGGTCAGCGCTGGAACATCACCCCAGAATCCAGATCCTGCCTCGTGGTCAGTGCTGTGACATCACCCCAGAATCCAGCTCATGCCTCATGGTCGGTGCTGGGACATCAGCCCAGAATCCAGCTCCTGCCTCATGGTCAATACTAGGACATCACCCCAGAATCCAGCTCCTGCTTCATGGTCAGTGATAGTGACATCACCCCAGAATCCAGCTGCTGCCTCATGGTCAGTGATAGGGACATCACCCCAGAATCCAGCTCCTGCCTCATGGTCAGTGCTGGGACATCACCCCAGAATCCAGCTCCTTCCTCGTGGTCAGTGCTGGGACATCACCCCAGAATCCTGCTCATGCCTCATGGTCAGTGCTGGGCATCATCCCAGAATCCAGCTCCTGCCTCATGGTCAGTGCTGGGACATCACCCCAGAATCCAGGCCTGCCTCGTGGTCAGCGCTGGAACATCACCCCAGAATCCAGCTCCTGCCTCGTGGTCAGTGCTGTGACATCACCCCAGAATCCAGCTCATGCCTCATGGTCGGTGCTGGGACATCACCCCTGAATTCAGCTTGTGTCTCATGGTCGGTGATAGAGACATCAGCCCAGAATCCAGCTCCTGATTCATGGTCAGTGATCGGGACATCACCACAGAATCTAGCTCCTGCCTCATGGTCTGTGCTGGGACATCACCCCAGAATCCAGCTCCTGCTTCATGGTCAGTGATAGGGACATCACCCCAGAATCCAGCTCCTGTCTCATCGTCAGTGTTGGGACATCACCCCAGAATCCAGCTCCTGCCTCGTGGTCAGTGCTGGGACATCATCCCAGAATCCAGCTCCTGCCTCATGGTCAGTGCTGGGACATCACCCAAGAATCCAGCTCCTGCTTCATGGTCAGTGATAGGGACATCACCTCAGAATCCAGCTCCTGTCTCATGGTCCGTGTTAGGACATCACCCCAGAATCCAGCTTCTGCCTCATGGTCAGTTGTGGGACATCACCCCGTAATCCATCTCCTTTCTCATGGTCGGTTATAGTGACTTCAACACAGAATCCAGCTCCGGCCTCATGGTCAGTACTAGGATATCACTCGGACATCAGCTCCTGCCTCATGGTCAGTGCTGGGACATCACTCGGACATCAGCTCCTGTCTCATGGTCAGTGTTAGGACATCACCCCAGAATCCAGCTCCTGTCTCATCGTCAGTGTTGGGACATCACCCCAGAATCCAGCTCCTGCCTCGTGGTCAGTGCTGGGACATCACCCCAGAATCCAGCTCCTGCCTCATGGTCAGTGCTAGGACATCACCCAAGAATCCAGCTCCTGCTTCATGGTCACTGATCGGGACATCACCTCAGAATCCAGCTCCTGTCTCAAGGTCCGTGCTAGGACATCACCCCAGAATCCAGCTTCTGCCTCATGGTCAGTTGTGGGACATCACCCCGCAATCCAGCTCCTTTCTCATGGTCGGTTATAGTGACTTCACCCCAGAATCCAGCTCCTGCCTCATAGTCAGTGCTAGGATATCACTCGGACATCAGCTCCTGTCTCATGGTCAGTGCTGGGACATCACCCCAGAATCCAGCTCCTGCCTCGTGGTCAGTGCTGGGACATCACTCTGGAATACAGCTCCTGCCTCATCGTCAGTGCTGGGACATCACCCCAGACTCCAGCTCATGCCTCATGGTCAGTGCTGGGCATCATCCCAGAATCCAGATCCTGCCTCATGGTCAGTGCTGGGACATCACCCCAGAATCCAGGCCTGCCTCGTGGTCAGCGCTGGAACATCACCCCAGAATCCAGATCCTGCCTCGTGGTCAGTGCTGTGACATCACCCCAGAATCCAGCTCATGCCTCATGGTCGGTGCTGGGACATCAGCCCAGAATCCAGCTCCTGCCTCATGGTCAATACTAGGACATCACCCCAGAATCCAGCTCCTGCTTCATGGTCAGTGATAGTGACATCACCCCAGAATCCAGCTGCTGCCTCATGGTCAGTGATAGGGACATCACCCCAGAATCCAGCTCCTGCCTCATGGTCAGTGCTGGGACATCACCCCAGAATCTAGGCCTGCCTCGTGGTCAGCGCTGGAACATGACCCCAGAATCCAGCTCCTGCCTCGTGGTCAGTGCTGGGACATCACCCCAGAATCCAGCTCATGCCTCATGGTCGGTGCTGGGACATCACCCCTGAATTCAGCTTGTGTCTCATGGTCGGTGATAGAGACATCAGCCCAGAATCCAGCTCCTGCTTCATGGTCAGTGATAGGGACATCACCACAGAATCTAGCTCATGCCTCATGGTCAGTGCTGGGACATCACCCCAGAATCCAGCTCCTGCTTCATGGTCAGTGATAGGGACATCACCCCAGAATCCAGCTCCTGCCTCATGGTCAGTACTAGGATATCACTCGGACATCCGCTCCTGTGTCATGGTCAGTGCTGGGACATTACCCCAGAATCCAGCTCCTGCCTCGTGCTCAGTGCTGGGACATCACCCCAGAATTCAGCTCCTGCCTCATGGTCAGTGCTGGGACATCATCCCAGAATCCAGCTCCTGCCTCGTACTCAGTGCTGGGACATCACCCCAGAATCCAGCTCCTGCCTCATGGTCAGTGCTGGGACATCACCCCAGAATCCAGCTCCTGCTTCATGGTCAGTGATAGGGACATCACCACAGAATCTAGCTCCTGCCTCATGGTCAGTGATAGGGACATCACCACAGAATCCAGCTCCTGTCTCATGGTCAGTGTTAGGACATCACCACAGAATCTAGCTCCTGCCTCATGGTCAGTGGTTGCACATCACCCCGGAATCCAGCTCCTGCCTCATGGTCTATACTGGGACATCACTCCAGAATCCAGCTCCTGCCTCATGGTCTATACTGGGACATCACTCCAGAATCCAGCTCCTGCCTCATGGTCAGTGCTGGGACATCAACCCAGACTCCAGCTCCTGTCTCATGGTCAGTGTTAGGACATCACCCCAGAATCCAGCTCCTACCTCGTGGTCAGTGCTGGAAATAACCCAAGAATCCAGCTCCTGCTTCATGGTCAGTGATAGGGACATCACCCCAGAATCCAGCTCCTGTCTCATGGTCCGTGTTAGGACATCACCCCAGAATCCAGCTTCCGCCTCATGGTCAGTTGTGGGACATCACCCCGTAATCCAGTTCCTTTCTCATGGTCGGTTAAAGTGACTGCACCCCAGAATCCAGTTCCTGCCTCATAGTCAGTGCTAGGATATCACTCGGACATCAGCTCCTGTCTCATGGTCAGTGCTGGGACATCACCCCAGAATCCAGCTCCTGCCTCATGGTCAGTGCTGGGACATCAGCCCAGAATCCAGCTCCTGCCTCATGGTCAATACTAGGACATCACCCCGTAATCCAGCTCCTGTCTCATGGTCAGTGATAGTGACATCACCCCAGAATCCAGCTCCTGCCTCATGGTCACTGCTAGGATATCACTCGGACATCAGCTCCTGTCTCATGGTCAGTGCTGGGACATCACCCCAGAATCCAGCTCCTTCCTCGTGGTCAGTGCTGGGACATCACCCCAGAATCCAGCTCATGCCTCATGGTCAGTGCTGGGCATCATCCCAGAATCCAGCTCCTGCCTCATGGTCAGTGCTGGGACATCACCCCAGAATCCAGCTCCAGCCTCGCGGTCAGTGCTGGGACATCACCCCAGAATCCAGCTCCTGCCTCATGGTCAGTGCTGGGACATCAGCCAAGAATCCAGCTCCTGCCTCATGGTCAATACTAGGACATCACCCCAGAATACAGCTCCTGCTTCATGGTCAGTGATAGGGACATCACCCCAGAATCCAGCTCCTGTCTCATGGTCTGTGTTAGGACATCACCCCAGAATCCAGCTTCTGCCTCATGGTCAGTTGTGAGACATCACCCCGTAATCCAGCTCCTGTCTCATGGTCAGTGATAGTGACATCACCCCAGAATCCAGCTCCTGCCTCATGGTCACTGCTAGGATATCACTCGGACATCAGCTCCTGTCTCATGGTCAGTGCTGGGACATCACCCCAGAATCCAGCTCCTGCCTCGTGGTCAGTGCTGGGACATCACCCCAGAATCCAGCTCATGCCTCATGGTCAGTGCTGGGCATCATCCCAGAATCCAGCTCCTGCCTCATGGTCAGTGCTGGGACATCACCCCAGAATCCAGGCCTGCCTCATGGTCAGCGCTGGAAGATCACCCCAGAATCCAGCTCCTGCCTCGTGGTCAGTGCTGGGACATCACCCCAGAATCCAGCTCATGCCTCATGGTCGGTGCTGGGACATCACCCCTGAATTCAGCTTCTGTCTCATGGTCAGTGTTAGGACATCACCCCAGAATCCAGCTCCTGCCTCATGGTCGGTGCTGGGACATCACCCCAGAATCTAGCTCCTGCTTCATGGTCAGTGGTGGGACATCACCACGGAATCCAGCTCCTGTCTCATGATCATTGGTGGGACATCACCCCGGAATCCAGATCCTGTCTCATGGTCGGTGATAGGGACATCACCCCAGCATCCAGCTCCTGCCTCATGGTCAGTACTGGGACATCACTCCAGAATCCAGCTCCTGCCTCATGGTCGTTGATAGTAACATCACCCTAGAATCCAGCTCCTGCCTCACAGTAAGTGCTAGGACATCACCCCAGAATCCAGCTTCTGCCTCATGGTCAGTTGTGAGAGATCACCCCGTAATCCAGCTCCTTTCTCATGGTCGGTGATAGTAACATCACCCCAGAATCCAGCTCCGGCCTCATGGTCAGTACTAGGATATCACTCGGACATCCGCTCCTGTCTCATGGTCAATGCTGGGACATTACCCCAGAATCCAGCTCCTGCCACGTGCTCAGTGCTGGGACATCACCACAGAATTCAGCTCCTGCCTCATGGTCAGTGCTCGGACATCATCCCAGAATCCAGCTCCTGCCTCGTACTCAGTGCTGGGACATCACCCCAGAAACCAGCTCCTGCCTCATGGTCAGTGCTAGGTTATCACTCCAAAGTCAGCTCCTGTCTCATGGTCAGTGCTGGGAAATCACCCCAGAATCCAGCTCCTGCTTCATGGTCAGTGATAGGGACATCACCACAGAATCTAGCTCCTGCCTCATGGTCAGTGGTTGCACATCACCCCGGAATCCAGCTCCTGCCTCATGGTCTATACTGGAACATCACTCCAGAATCCAGCTCCTGCCTCATGGTCAGTGCTGGGACATCAACCCAGACTCCAGCTCCTGTCTCATGGTCAGTGTTAGGACATCACCCCAGAATCCAGCTCCTGACTCATCGTCAGTGTTGGGATATCACCCCAGAATCCAGCTCCTGCCTCGTGGTCAGTGCTGGGACATCACAAAAGAATCCAGCTCCTACTTCATGGTCAGTGATAGGGACATCACCCCAGAATCCAGCTCCTGTCTCATGGTCCGTGTTAGGACATCACCCCAGAATCCAGCTTCTGCCTCATGGTCAGCTGTGGGACATCACCCCGTAATCCAGTTCCTTTCTCATGGTCGGTTATACTGACTGCACCCCAGAATCCAGCTCCTGCCTCATGGTCAGTGCTAGGTTATCACTCCAAAGTCAGCACCTGTCTCATGGTCAGTGCTGGGAAATCACCCCAGAATCCAGCTCCTGCCTCATGGTCAGTGCAAGGTTATCACTCCGAAGTCAGCTCCTGTCTCATGGTCAGTGCTGGGACATCACCCCAGAATCCAGCTCCTGCTTCATGGTCAGTGATAGGGACATCACCTCAGAATCCAGCTCCTGTCTCATGGTCAGTGTTAGGACATCACCCCAGAATCCAGCTCCAGTCTCATCGTCAGTGTTGGGACATCACCCCAGAATCCAGCTCCTACCTCGTGGTCAGTGCTGGAAATCACCCAAGAATCCAGCTCCTGCTTCATGGTCAGTGATAGGGACATCACCCCAGAATCCAGCTCCTGTCTCATGGTCCGTGTTAGGACATCACCCCAGAATCCAGCTTCCGCCTCATGGTCAGTTGTGGGACATCACCCCGTAATCCAGTTCCTTTCTCATGGTCGGTTATAGTGACTGCACCCCAGAATCCAGCTCCTGCCTCATAGTCAGTGCTAGGATATCACTCGGACATCAGCTCCTGTCTCATGGTCAGTGCTGGGACATCACCCCAGAATCCAGCTCCTGCCACGTGGTCAGTGCTGGGACATCACCCCAGAATCCAGCTCCTGCCTCATAGTCAGTGCTGGGACATCACCCCAGAATCCAGCTCCTGCCTCGTGGTCAGTGCTAGGACATCACCCCAGAATCCAGCACCTGCCTCATGGTCAGTGCTGGGACATCACTCTGGAATACAGCTCCTGCCTAATGGTCAGTGCAGGAACATCACCCCAGAATCCAGATCCTGCCTCATGGTCAGTGCTAGGATATCACTCCGAAATCAGCTAATATCTCATGGTCAGTTCTGGGACATCACCCCAGAATCCAGCTCCTGTCTCATAGTCAATGCTGGGACATCACCCCAGAATCCAGCTCCTGCCTCGTAGTCAGTGCTGGGACATCACCCCAGAATCCAGCTCCTGCCTCGCGGTCAGTGCTGGGACATCACCCCAGAATCCAGCTCCTGCCTCATGGTCAGTTCTGGGACATCAGCCCAGAATCCAGCTCCTGCCTCATGGTCAATACTAGGACATCACCCCGTAATCCAGCTCCTGTCTCATGGTCAGTGATAGTGACATCACCCCAGAATCCAGCTCCTGCCTCATGGTCACTGCTAGGATATCGCTCGGACATCAGCTCCTGTCTCATGGTCAGTGCTGGGACATCACCCCAGAATCCAGCTCCTTCCTCGTGGTCAGTGCTGGGACATCACCCCAGAATCCAGCTCATGCCTCATGGTCAGTGCTGGGCATCATCCCAGAATCCAGCTCCTGCCTCATGGTCAGTGCTGGGACGTCACCCCAGAATCCAGGCCTGCCTCGTGGTCAGCGCTGCAACATGACCCCAGAATCCAGCTCCTGCCTCGTGGTCAGTGCTGGGACATCACCCCAGAATCCAGCTCATGCCTCATGGTCGGTGCTGGGACATCACCCCTGAATTCAGCTTGTGTCTCATGGTCGGTGATAGAGACATCAGCCCAGAATCCAGCTCCTGCTTCATGGTCAGTGATAGGGACATCACCACAGAATCTAGCTCATGCCTCATGGTCAGTGCTGGGACATCACCCCAGAATCCAGCTCCTGCTTCATGGTCAGTGATAGGGACATCACCCCAGAATCCAGCTCCTGCCTCATGGTCAGTACTAGGATATCACTCGGTCATCCGCTCCTGTCTCATGGTCAGTGCTGGGACATTACCCCAGAATCCAGCTCCTGCCTCGTGGTCAGTGCTGGGCATCATCCCAGAATCCAGCTCCTGCCTCATGGTCAGTGCTGGGACGTCACCCCAGAATCCAGGCCTGCCTCGTGGTCAGCGCTGGAACATGACCCCAGAATCCAGCTCCTGCCTCGTGGTCAGTGCTGGGACATCACCCCAGAATCCAGCTCATGCCTCATGGTCGGTGCTGGGACATCACCCCTGAATTCAGCTTGTGTCTCATGGTCGGTGATAGAGACATCAGCCCAGAATCCAGCTCCTGCCTCATGGTCAGTGCTAGGTTATCACTCCAAAGTCAGCTCCTGTCTCATGGTCAGTGCTGGGAAATCACCCCAGAATCCAGCTCCTGCCTCATGGTCAGTGCAAGGTTATCACTCCGAAGTCAGCTCCTGTCTCATTGTCAGTGCTGGGACATCACCCCAGAATCCAGCTCCTCCTTCATGGTCAGTGATAGGGACATCACCTCAGAATCCAGCTCCTGTCTCATGCTCAGTGTTAGGACATCACCACAGAATCTAGCTCCTGCCTCATGGTCAGTGGTTGCACATCACCACGGACTCCAGCTCCTGTCTCATGGTCAGTGCTGGGACATCACCCCAGAATCCAGATCCTGCCTCATGGTCAGTGCTAGGATATCACTCTGAAATCAGCTCCTGTCTCATGGTCAGTACTGGGACATCACCCCAGAATCCAGCTCCTACCTCATGGTCAGTGCTGGGACATCACCCCAGAATCCAGCTCCTGCCTTGTTGTCAGTGCTGGGACATCACCCCAGAATCCAGCTCCTGCTTCATGGTCAGTGCTGGGACATCACCCCAGAATCCAGCTCCTGCCTCGCGGTCAGTGCTGGGACATCACCCCAGAATCCAGCTCCTGCTTCATGGTCAGTGATAGGGACATCACCCCAGAATCCAGCTCCTGTCTCATGGTCCGTGTTAGGACATCACCCCAGAATCCAGCTGCTGCCTCATGGTCAGTTGTGGGACATCACCCCGTAATCCAGCTCCTGTCTCATGGTCTGTGATAGTGACATCACCCCAGAATCCAGCTCCTGCCTCATGGTCACTGCTAGGATATCACTCGGACATCAGCTCCTGTCTCATGGTCAGTGCTGGGACATTACCCCAGAATCCAGCTCCTGCCTCGTAGTCAGTGCTGGGACATCACCCCAGAATCCAGCTCATGCCTCATGGTCAGTGCTGGGCATCATCCCAGAATCCAGCTCCTGCCTCATGGTCAGTGCTGGGACATCACCCCAGAATCCAGGCCTGCCTCGTGGTCAGCGCTGGAACATCACCCCAGAATCCAGCTTCCGCCTCATGGTCAGTTGTGGGACATCACCCCGTAATCCAGTTCCTTTCTCATGGTCGGTTATAGTGACTGCACCCCAGAATCCAGCTCCTGCCTCATAGTCAGTGCTAGGATATCACTCGGACATTAGCTCCTGTCTCATGGTCAGTGCTGGGACATCACCCCAGAATCCAGCTCCTGCCTCGTGGTCAGTGCTGGGACATCACCCCAGAATCCAGCTCCTGCCTCATAGTCAGTGATGGGACATCACCCCAGAATCCAGCTCCTGCCTCATGGTCAGTGCTAGGACATCACCCCAGAATCCAGCACCTGCCTCATGATCAGTGCTGGGACATCACTCTGGAAAACAGCTCCTGCCTCATGGTCAGTGCAGGAACATCACCACAGAATCCAGATCCTGCCTCATGGTCAGTGCTAGGATATCACTCCGAAATCAGCTCCAATCTCATGGTCAGTTCTGGGACATCACCCAGGATCCAGCTCCTGTCTCATAGTCAATGCTGGGACATCACCCCAGAATCCAGCTCCTGCCTCCTGGTCAGTGCTGGGACATCACCCCAGAATCCAGCTCCTGCTTCATGGTCAGTGCTGGGACATCACCCCAGAATCCAGCTCCTGCCTCGCGGTCAGTGCTGGGACATCACCCCAGAATCCAGCTCCTGCCTCATGGTCAGTGCTGGGACATCAGCGCAGAATCCAGCTCCTGCCTCATGGTCAATACTAGGACATCACCCCAGAATCCAGCTCCTGCTTCATGGTCAGTGATAGGGACATCACCCCAGAATCCAGCTCCTGTCTCATGGTCCGTGTTAGGACATCACCCCAGAATCCAGCTTCTGCCTCATGGTCAGTTGTGGGACATCACCCCGTAATCCAGCTCCTGTCTCATGGTCAGTGATAGTGACATCACCCCAGAATCCAGCTCCTGCCTCATGGTCACTGCTAGGATATCACTCGGACATCAGCTCCTGTCTCATGGTCAGTGCTGGGACATCACCCCAGAATCCAGCTCCTTCCTCGTGGTCAGTGCTGGGACATCACCCCAGAATCCTGCTCATGCCTCATGGTCAGTGCTGGGCATCATCCCAGAATCCAGCTCCTGCCTCATGGTCAGTGCTGGGACATCACCCCAGAATCCAGGCCTGCCTCGTGGTCAGCGCTGGAACATCACCCCAGAATCCAGCTCCTGCCTCGTGGTCAGTGCTGTGACATCACCCCAGAATCCAGCTCATGCCTCATGGTCGGTGCTGGGACATCACCCCTGAATTCAGCTTGTGTCTCATGGTCGGTGATAGAGACATCAGCCCAGAATCCAGCTCCTGATTCATGGTCAGTGATCGGGACATCACCACAGAATCTAGCTCCTGCCTCATGGTCTGTGCTGGGACATCACCCCAGAATCCAGCTCCTGCTTCATGGTCAGTGATAGGGACATCACCCCAGAATCCAGCTCCTGTCTCATCGTCAGTGTTGGGACATCACCCCAGAATCCAGCTCCTGCCTCGTGGTCAGTGCTGGGACATCATCCCAGAATCCAGCTCCTGCCTCATGGTCAGTGCTGGGACATCACCCAAGAATCCAGCTCCTGCTTCATGGTCAGTGATAGGGACATCACCTCAGAATCCAGCTCCTGTCTCATGGTCCGTGTTAGGACATCACCCCAGAATCCAGCTTCTGCCTCATGGTCAGTTGTGGGACATCACCCCGTAATCCATCTCCTTTCTCATGGTCGGTTATAGTGACTTCAACACAGAATCCAGCTCCGGCCTCATGGTCAGTACTAGGATATCACTCGGACATCAGCTCCTGCCTCATGGTCAGTGCTGGGACATCACTCGGACATCAGCTCCTGTCTCATGGTCAGTGTTAGGACATCACCCCAGAATCCAGCTCCTGTCTCATCGTCAGTGTTGGGACATCACCCCAGAATCCAGCTCCTGCCTCGTGGTCAGTGCTGGGACATCACCCCAGAATCCAGCTCCTGCCTCATGGTCAGTGCTAGGACATCACCCAAGAATCCAGCTCCTGCTTCATGGTCACTGATCGTGACATCACCTCAGAATCCAGCTCCTGTCTCAAGGTCCGTGCTAGGACATCACCCCAGAATCCAGCTTCTGCCTCATGGTCAGTTGTGGGACATCACCCCGCAATCCAGCTCCTTTCTCATGGTCGGTTATAGTGACTTCACCCCAGAATCCAGCTCCTGCCTCATAGTCAGTGCTAGGATATCACTCGGACATCAGCTCCTGTCTCATGGTCAGTGCTGGGACATCACCCCAGAATCCAGCTCCTGCCTCGTGGTCAGTGCTGGGACATCACTCTGGAATACAGCTCCTGCCTCATCGTCAGTGCAGGAACATCACCCCAGAATCCAGATCCTGCCTCATGGTCAGTGCTAGGATATCACTCCGAAATCAGCTCCTGTCTCATGGTCAGTTCTGGGACATCACCCCAGAATCCAGCTCCTGTCTCATAGTCAATGCTGCGACATCACCCCAGAATCCAGCTCCGGCCTCGTGGTCAGTGCTGGGCATCGCCCCAGAATCCAGCTCCTGCCTCATGGTTAGTGCTGGGACATCACCACGGACTCCAGCTCCTGTCTCATGGTCAGTGCTGGGACATCACCTCAGAATCCAGATCCTGCCTCATGGTCAGTGCTAGGATATCACTCCGAAATCAGCTCCTGTCTCATGGTCAGTACTGGGACATCACCCCAGAATCCAGCTCCTGCCTCATGGTCAGTGCTGGGACATCACCCCAGAATCCAGCTCCTGCCTTGTTGTCAGCGCTGGGACATCACCCCAGAATCCAGCTCCTGCTTCATGGTCAGTGCTGGGACATCACCCCAGAATCCAGCTCCTGCCTCGCAGTCAGTGCTGGGACATCACCCCAGAATCCAGCTCCTGCCTCATGGTCAGTGCTGGGACATCAGCCCAGAATCCAGCTCCTGCCTCATGGTCAATACTAGGACATCACCCCGGAATCCAGCTCCTGCTTCATGGTCAGTGATAGGGACATCACCTCAGAATCCAGCTCCTGTCTCATGGTCAGTGTTAGGACATCAGCACAGAATCTAGCTCCTGCCTCATTGTCAGTGGTTGCACATCACCCCGGAATCCAGCTCCTGCCTCATGGTCTATACTGGGACATCACTCCAGAATCCAGCTCCTGCCTCATGGTCAGTGCTGGGACATCAACCCAGACTCCAGCTCCTGTCTCATGGTCAGTGTTAGGACATCACCCCAGAATCCAGCTCCTGACTCATCGTCAGTGTTGGGACATCACCCCAGAATCCAGCTCCTGCCTCGTGGTCAGTGCTGGGACATCACCCAAGAATCCAGCTCCTGCTTCATGGTCAGTGATAGGGACATCACCCCAGAATCCAGCTCCTGTCTCATGGTCCGTGTTAGGACATCACCCCAGAATCCAGCGTCCGCCTCATGGTCAGCTGTGGGACATCACCCCGTAATCCAGATCCTTTCTCATGGTCGGTTATAGTGACTGCACCCCAGCATCCAGCTCCTGCCTCGTGGTCAGTGCTGGGACATCACCCCAGAATCCAGCTCCTGCCTCATAGTCAGTGCTGGGACATCACCCCAGAATCCAGCTCCTGCCTCATGGTCAGTGCTAGGACATCACCCCAGAATCCAGCACCTGCCTCATGGTCAGTGCTGGGACATCACTCTGGAATACAGCTCCTGCCTCATGGTCAGTGCAGGAACATCACCCCAGAATCCAGATCCTGCCTCATGGTCAGTGCTAGGATATCACTCCGAAATCAGCTCCTATCTCATGGTCAGTTCTGGGACATCACCCCAGAATCCAGCTCCTGTCTCATCGTCACTGTTGGGACATCACCCCAGAATCCAGCTCCTGCCTCGTGGTCAGTGCTCGGACATCACCCCAGAATCCAGCTCCTGCCTCCTGGTCAGTGCTGGGACATCACCCAAGAATCCAGCTCCTACTTCATGGTCACTGATAGGGACATCACCTCAGAATCCAGCTCCTGTCTCATGGTTCGTGTTAGGACATCACCCCAGAATCCAGCTTCTGCCTCATGGTCAGTTGTGGGACATCACCCCGTAATCCAGCTCCTTTCTCATGGTCGGTTATAGTGACTTCACCCCAGAATCCAGCTCCTGCCTCATAGTCAGTGCTAGGATATCACTCGGACATCAGCTCCTGTCTCATGGTCAGTGCTGGGACATCACCCCAGAATCCAGCTCCTGCCTCGCGGTCAGTGCTGGGACATTACCCCAGAATCCAGCTCCTGCCTCATGGTCAGTGCTGGGACATCAGCCCAGAATCCAGCTCCTGCCTCATGGTCAATACTGGGACATCACCCCAAAATCCAGCTCCTGCTTCATGGTCAGTGATAGGGACATCACCCCAGAATCCAGCTCCTGTCTCATGGTCCGTGTTAGGACATCACCCCAGAATCCAGCTTCTGCCTCATGGTCAGTTGTGGGACATCACCCCGTAATCCAGCTCCTGTCTCATGGTCAGTGATAGTGACATCACCCCAGAATCCAGCTCCTGCCTCATGGTCACTGCTAGGTTATCACTCGGACATCAGCTCCTGTCTCATGGTCAGTGCTGGGACATCACCCCAGAATCCAGCTCATGCCTCGTGGTCAGTGCTGGGCATCATCCCAGAATCCAGCTCCTGCCTCATGGTCAGTGCTGGGACATCACCCCAGAATCCAGGCCTGCCTCGTGGTCAGCGCTGGAACATCACCCCAGAATCCAGCTCCTGCCTCGTGGTCAGTGCTGTGACATCACCCCAGAATCCAGCTCATTCCTCATGGTCGGTGCTGGGACATCACCCCTGAATTCAGCTTGTGTCTCATGGTCGGTGATAGAGACATCAGCCCAGAATCCAGCTCCTGCTTCATGGTCAGTGATAGGGACATCACCACAGAATCTAGCTCCTGCCTCATGGTCAGTGCTGGGACATCACCCCAGAATCCAGCTCCTGCTTCATGGTCAGTGATAGGGACATCACCCCAGAATCCAGCTCCTGCCTCATTGTCAGTACTAGGATATCACTCGGACATCCGCTCCTGTCTCATGGTCAGTGCTGGGACATTACCCCAGAATCCAGCTCCTGCCTCGTACTCAGTGCTGGGACATCACCCCAGAATCCAGCTCCTGCCTCATGGTCAGTGCTAGGTTGTCACTCCAAAGTCAGCTCCTGTCTCATGGTCAGTGCTGGGAAATCACCCCAGAATCCAGCTCCTGCCTCATAGTCAGTGCTAGGATATCACTCGGACATCAGCACCTGTCTCATGGTCAGTGCTGGGACATCACCCCAGAATCCAGCTCCTGCCTCGCGGTCAGTGCTGGGACATCTCCCCAGAATTCAGCTCCTGCCTCATGGTCAGTGCTGGGACATCAGCCCAGAATCCAGCTCCTGCCTCATGGTCAATATTAGGACATCACCCCAGAATCCAGCTCCTGCTTCATGGTCAGTGATAGGGACATCACCCCAGAATCCAGCTCCTGTCTCATGGTCCGTGTTAGGACATCACCCCAGAATCCAGCTTCTGCCTCATTGTCAGTTGTGGGACATCACCCCGTAATCCAGCTCCTGTCTCATGGTCAGTGTTAGGACATCACCACAGAATCTAGCTCCTGCCTCATGGTCAGTGGTTGCACATCACCCCGGAATCCAGCTCCTGCGTCATGGTCTATACTGGGACATCACTCCAGAATCCAGCTCCTGCCTCATGGTCAGTGCTGGGACATCAACCCAGACTCCAGCTCCTGGCTCATGGTCAGTGTTAGGACATCACCCCAGAATCCAGCTCCTGACTCATCGTCAGTGTTGGAACATCACCCCAGAATCCAGCTCCTGCCTCGTGGTCAGTGCTGGGACATCACCCAAGAATCCAGCTGCTGCTTCATGGTCAGTGATAGGGACATCACCCCAGAATCCAGCTCCTGTCTCATGGTCCGTGTTAGGACATCACCCCAGAATCCAGCTTCCGCCTCATGGTCAGCTGTGGGACATCACCCCGTAATCCAGTTCCTTTCGCATGGTCGGTTATAGTGACTGCACCCCAGAATCCAGCTCCTGCCTCATGGTCAGTGCTGGGACATCACCCCAGAATCCAGGCCTGCCTCGTGGTCAGCGCTGGAACATCACCCCAGAATCCAGCTCCTGCCTCGTGGTCAGTGCTGTGACATCACCCCAGAATCCAGCTCATTCCTCATGGTCGGTGCTGGGACATCACCCCTGAATTCAGCTTGTGTCTCATGGTCGGTGATAGAGACATCAGCCCAGAATCCAGCTCCTGCTTCATGGTCAGTGATAGGGACATCACCACAGAATCTAGCTCCTGCCTCATGGTCAGTGCTGGGACATCACCCCAGAATCCAGCTCCTGCTTCATGGTCAGTGATAGGGACATCACCCCAGAATCCAGCTCCTGCCTCATTGTCAGTACTAGGATATCACTCGGACATCCGCTCCTGTCTCATGGTCAGTGCTGGGACATTACCCCAGAATCCAGCTCCTGCCTCGTACTCAGTGCTGGGACATCACCCCAGAATCCAGCTCCTGCCTCATGGTCAGTGCTAGGTTGTCACTCCAAAGTCAGCTCCTGTCTCATGGTCAGTGCTGGGAAATCACCCCAGAATCCAGCTCCTGCCTCATAGTCAGTGCTAGGATATCACTCGGACATCATCACCTGTCTCATGGTCAGTGCTGGGACATCACCCCAGAATCCAGCTCCTGCCTCGCGGTCAGTGCTGGGACATCTCCCCAGAATTCAGCTCCTGCCTCATGGTCAGTGCTGGGACATCAGCCCAGAATCCAGCTCCTGCCTCATGGTCAATACTAGGACATCACCCCAGAATCCAGCTCCTGCTTCATGGTCAGTGATAGGGACATCACCCCAGAATCCAGCTCCTGTCTCATGGTCCGTGTTAGGACATCACCCCAGAATCCAGCTTCTGCCTCATTGTCAGTTGTGGGACATCACCACAGAATCTAGCTCCTGCCTCATGGTCAGTGGTTGCACATCACCCCGGAATCCAGCTCCTGCGTCATGGTCTATACTGGGACATCACTCCAGAATCCAGCTCCTGCCTCATGGTCAGTGCTGGGACATCAACCCAGACTCCAGCTCCTGTCTCATGGTCAGTGTTAGGACATCACCCCAGAATCCAGCTCCTGACTCATCGTCAGTGTTGGAACATCACCCCAGAATCCAGCTCCTGCCTCGTGGTCAGTGCTGGGACATCACCCAAGAATCCAGCTCCTGCTTCATGGTCAGTGATAGGGACATCACCCCAGAATCCAGCTCCTGTCTCATGGTCCGTGTTAGGACATCACCCCAGAATCCAGCTTACGCCTCATGGTCAGCTGTGGGACATCACCCCGTAATCCAGTTCCTTTCGCATGGTCGGTTGTAGTGACTGCACCCCAGAATCCAGCTCCTCCCTCATAGTCAGTGCTCGGATATCACTCAGACATCAGCTCCTGTCTCATGGTCAGTGCTGGGACATCACCCCAGAATCCAGCTCCTGCCTCGTGGTCAGTGCTGGGACATCACCCCAGAATCCAGCTCCTGCCTCATAGTCATTGCTGGGACATCACCCCAGAATCCAGCTCCTGCCTCATGGTCAGTGCTAGGACATCACCCCAGAATCCAGCACCTGCCTCATGGTCAGTGCTGGGACATCACTCTGGAATACAGCTCCTGCCTCATGGTCAGTGCAGGAACATCACCCCAGAATCCAGATCCTGCCTCATGGTCAGTGCTAGGATATCACTCCGAAATCAGCTCCTATCTCATGGTCAGTTCTGGGACATCACCCCAGAATCCAGCTCCTGTCTCATGGTCAGTGTTAGGACATCACCCCAGAATCCAGCTCCTGTCTCATCGTCAGTGTTGGGACATCACCCCAGAATCCAGCTCCTGCCTCGTGGTCAGTGCTGGGACATCACCCCAGAATCCAGCTCCTGCCTCATGGTCAGTGCTGGGACATCACCCAAGAATCCAGCTCCTGCTTCATGGTCAGTGATAGGGACATCACCTCAGAATCCAGCTCCTGTCTCATGGTCCGTGTTAGGACATCACCCCAGAATCCAGCTTCTGCCTCATGGTCAGTTGTGGGACATCACCCCGTAATCCAGCTCCTTTCTCATGGTCGGTTATAGTGACTTCACCCCAGAATCCAGCTCCTGCCTCATAGTCAGTGCTAGGATATCACTCGGACATCAGCTCCTGTCTCATGGTCAGTGCTGGGACATCACCCCAGAATCCAGCTCCTGCCTCATGGTCAGTGCTAGGACATCACCCCAGAATCCAGCACCTGCCTCATGGTCAGTGCTGGGATATCACTCTGGAATACAGCTCCTGCCTCATCGTCAGTGCAGTAACTTCACCCCAGAATCCAGATCCTGCCTCATGGTCAGTGCTAGGATATCACTCCGAAATCAGCTCCTGTCTCATGGTCAGTTCTGGGACATCACCCCAGAATCCAGCTCCTGTCTCATAGTCAATGCTGCGACATCACCCCAGAATCCAGCTCCGGCCTCGTGGTCAGTGCTGGGCATCGCCCCAGAATCCAGCTCCTGCCTCATGGTTAGTGCTGGGACATCACCACGGACTCCAGCTCCTGTCTCATGGTCAGTGCTGGGACATCACCCCAGATTCCAGATCCTGCCTCATGGTCAGTGCTAGGATATCACTCCGAAATCAGCTCCTGTCTCATGGTCAGTACTGGGACATCACCCCAGAATCCAGCTCCTGCCTCATGGTCAGTGCTGGGACATCACCCCAGAATCCAGCTCCTGCCTTGTTGTCAGCGCTGGGACATCACCCCAGAATCCAGCTCCTGCTTCATGGTCAGTGCTGGGACATCACCCCAGAATCCAGCTCCTGCCTCGCGGTCAGTGCTGGGACATCACCCCAGAATCCAGCTCCTGCCTCATGGTCAGTGCTGGGACATCAGCCCAGAATCCAGCTCCTGCCTCATGGTCAATACTAGGACATCACCCCGGAATCCAGCTCCTGCTTCATGTTCAGTGATAGGGACATCACCTCAGAATCCAGCTCCTGTCTCATGGTCAGTGTTAGGACATCACCACAGAATCTAGCTCCTGCCTCATGGTCAGTGTTAGGACATCACCCCGGAATCCAGCTCCTGCCTCATGGTCTATACTGGGACATCACTCCAGAATCCAGCTCCTGCCTCATGGTCAGTGCTGGGACATCAACCCAGACTCCAGCTCCTGTCTCATGGTCAGTGTTAGGACATCACCCCAGAATCCAGCTCCTGACTCATCGTCAGTGTTGGGACATCACCCCAGAATCCAGCTCCTGCCTCGTGGTCAGTGCTGGGACATCACCCAAGCATCCAGCTCCTGCTTCATGGTCAGTGATAGGGACATCACCCCAGAATCCAGCTCCTGTCTCATGGTCCGTGTTAGGACATCACCCCAGAATCCAGCGTCCGCCTCATGGTCAGCTGTGGGACATCACCCCGTAATCCAGTTCCTTTCTCATGGTCGGTTATAGTGACTGCACACCAGAATCCAGCTCCTGCCTCATGGTCAGTGCTGGGACATCACCCCAGAATCCAGCTCCTGCCTCATAGTCAGTGCTGGGACATCACCCCAGAATCCAGCTCCTGCCTCATGGTCAGTGCTAGGACATCACCCCAGAATCCAGCACCTGCCTCATGGTCAGTGCTGGGACATCACTCTGGAATACAGCTCCTGCCTCATGGTCAGTGCAGGAACATCACCCCAGAATCCAGATCCTGCCTCATGGTCAGTGCTAGGATATCACACCGAAATCAGCTCCTATCTCATGGTCAGTTCTGGGACATCACCCCAGAATCCAGCTCCTGTCTCATCGTCAGTGTTGGGACATCACCCCAGAATCCAGCTCCTGCCTCGTGGTCAGTGCTCGGACATCACCCCAGAATCCAGCTCCTGCCTCCTGGTCAGTGCTGGGACATCACCCAAGAATCCAGCTCCTACTTCATGGTCACTGATAGGGACATCACCTCAGAATCCAGCTCCTGTCTCATGGTTCGTGTTAGGACATCACCCCAGAATCCAGCTTCTGCCTCATGGTCAGTTGTGGGACATCACCCCGTAATCCAGCTCCTTTCTCATGGTCGGTTATAGTGACTTCACCCCAGAATCCAGCTCCTGCCTCATAGTCAGTGCTAGGATATCACTCGGACATCAGCTCCTGTCTCATGGTCAGTGCTAGGACATCACCCCAGAATCCAGCTCCTGCCTCGCGGTCAGTGCTGGGACATTACCCCAGAATCCAGCTCCTGCCTCATGGTCAGTGCTGGGACATCAGCCCAGAATCCAGCTCCTGCCTCATGGTCAATACTAGGACATCACCCCAGAATCCAGCTCCTGCTTCATGGTCAGTGATAGGGACATCACCCCAGAATCCAGCTCCTGTCTCATGGTCCGTGTTAGGACATCACCCCAGAATCCAGCTCATTCCTCATGGTCGGTGCTGGGACATCACCCCTGAATTCAGCTTGTGTCTCATGGTCGGTGATAGAGACATCAGCCCAGAATCCAGCTCCTGCTTCATGGTCAGTGATAGGGACATCACCACAGAATCTAGCTCCTGCCTCATGGTCAGTACTAGGATATCACTCGGACATCCGCTCCTGTCTCATGGTCAGTGCTGGGACATTACCCCAGAATCCAGCTCCTGCCTCGTACTCAGTGCTGGGACATCACCCCAGAATCCAGCTCCTGCCTCATGGTCAGTGCTAGGTTGTCACTCCAAAGTCAGCTCCTGTCTCATGGTCAGTGCTGGGAAATCACCCCAGAATCCAGCTCCTGCCTCATAGTCAGTGCTAGGATATCACTCGGACATCAGCACCTGTCTCATGGTCAGTGCTGGGACATCACCCCAGAATCCAGCTCCTGCCTCGCGGTCAGTGCTGGGACATCTCCCCAGAATTCAGCTCCTGCCTCATGGTCAGTGCTGGGACATCAGCCCAGAATCCAGCTCCTGCCTCATGGTCAATATTAGGACATCACCCCAGAATCCAGCTCCTGCTTCATGGTCAGTGATAGGGACATCACCCCAGAATCCAGCTCCTGTCTCATGGTCCGTGTTAGGACATCACCCCAGAATCCAGCTTCTGCCTCATTGTCAGTTGTGGGACATCACCCCGTAATCCAGCTCCTGTCTCATGGTCAGTGTTAGGACATCACCACAGAATCTAGCTCCTGCCTCATGGTCAGTGGTTGCACATCACCCCGGAATCCAGCTCCTGCGTCATGGTCTATACTGGGACATCACTCCAGAATCCAGCTCCTGCCTCATGGTCAGTGCTGGGACATCAACCCAGACTCCAGCTCCTGGCTCATGGTCAGTGTTAGGACATCACCCCAGAATCCAGCTCCTGACTCATCGTCAGTGTTGGAACATCACCCCAGAATCCAGCTCCTGCCTCGTGGTCAGTGCTGGGACATCACCCAAGAATCCAGCTGCTGCTTCATGGTCAGTGATAGGGACATCACCCCAGAATCCAGCTCCTGTCTCATGGTCCGTGTTAGGACATCACCCCAGAATCCAGCTTCCGCCTCATGGTCAGCTGTGGGACATCACCCCGTAATCCAGTTCCTTTCGCATGGTCGGTTATAGTGACTGCACCCCAGAATCCAGCTCCTGCCTCATGGTCAGTGCTGGGACATCACCCCAGAATCCAGGCCTGCCTCGTGGTCAGCGCTGGAACATCACCCCAGAATCCAGCTCCTGCCTCGTGGTCAGTGCTGTGACATCACCCCAGAATCCAGCTCATTCCTCATGGTCGGTGCTGGGACATCACCCCTGAATTCAGCTTGTGTCTCATGGTCGGTGATAGAGACATCAGCCCAGAATCCAGCTCCTGCTTCATGGTCAGTGATAGGGACATCACCACAGAATCTAGCTCCTGCCTCATGGTCAGTGCTGGGACATCACCCCAGAATCCAGCTCCTGCTTCATGGTCAGTGATAGGGACATCACCCCAGAATCCAGCTCCTGCCTCATTGTCAGTACTAGGATATCACTCGGACATCCGCTCCTGTCTCATGGTCAGTGCTGGGACATTACCCCAGAATCCAGCTCCTGCCTC